>NW_019214452.1:0-169429 GCF_002532875.2 Varroa jacobsoni
CTTCAACTTCGACGACGGTCCATTTGATTGCTATAGGGGATACAGCTTACCGCTAACAGCGTCTTCCCATATCGCAACGGGTTCCATAGCAAACACCAGTGAACGATACTTAATTATTAATATGGACGACACACCCTGAATATTTTCTTTAGATTAAATATCATATATATATGTATATATATGTAAGAGAATGTGTTAGAGAAACATGAAAAATATTATCGACGAGCCATAAAAAAGCTGTCGCTCCTTTCCCTGATTATGGCAATATGCCTCTTCAATATCAGGCTTGCAGCAAAAGCTTCACGTGGCATCAAGCCCATCTGGGAAAACCTCAGCACAGCCCAATTGTGTAGGTTGAACCGCATAAAGCCTGCTTTTTTCAAGAATGCACTAGGGCTGCATATATCCTCCCATAACCATTCCGTTCATATGCTAGTGGATATGCTGCCATTTGTTAAGCATCTACAGCGCCAGTTCGGCTTACTAAAAACGCTCGCCGGTCTGTGATTCATCCAACAACCGGAGGAACGAGTGACTGAGGTCGACCCGCATTTTTTACTACTGGTGCCATAATGGGCGAAACATGGAAGAAACTACACGGAAAAAACCGACATGTGGTAGTCCGCTACGCAGTGCACGGTCTTCGCCAAGTCGTAATGAATCGTACCATGCGCCAAAAAAAATTTGTACCTGTGTATGACGCGGAGGTGGCTGTGGTCCTAAGCTAATGTCCAAGGATGCCCTGAATGACACGGCACAGAATGGAGCAGTCGCAGTGCTCTGTGCTATATATTTTATTTATTGGAAAGAAATTGGAAGAAATGAGAAGACGTATTATGCAAACCCAATGATGACTTTTAACGCTACTTAGCCCGAGGTATATAACATCATAAAAAATCTTCATTACCGCCAGCGTTGATCAGAAGTTCGCATGAAAAATAATAAGCTGTAAGTATAATAACTAGATATACATATAATTTGCTGGCGATAAATATGTTAGTAAAGCAATGTGGTGCTCATAGATATTTGGCAATAAAAAGCCGAAGATTAGATACAGAAAAAAAGTGCTTTGAATGCTCGTATACATATAAAAGGATGTCCGAGTAAGCTCTAGAACGTGCATTATATGGGATTAGGGATCATATCGTTCAGCTGCTTAGGCATAAAGCCTAAAACGCTCGCTCGAACATACACATGAAGGAATCACGCAAGTTATGTTATTATGAATTTAAAATGGCGACTAAAATCATCATGCAGATAAGATGCACTCGAGTCATGTGGATATACGTTGTTTGTATAAGGATTCAGGATCATAGCAGGACTATGCTGTGGAAAGTTTTTAACCCAGCGCGGATCATGATGCTGCCTTAAAACAGCTGAAATCCAACATAAGTGATCCATTGACGTAATCTCGCTTAGGTTATCCGTCGTATATAGTTTTAATGGCAAGGCTTGGAAATTACGTATGGCCAAGGAAGTGTCAGAAACCGGTCATATACAGAAGATATAAAAGCGTCAAGAGACCATTGGAGACCGATTCACTAGTGATGTTTTGGACCTGGTCGACGGTTTTGACATATCATCAAATTTTGAAGTATACTGTGTGACAGACAACCCGTTATTAGACTACACGTTATGTCAAAGAGATTGTTTTTTTTCGAAGACAATGTAGGAAGGCATTTTGAGGGGGGCACATATGCCAATTGAGCAATCTAGTAGAAACCTATTTATCGAAACTTCGGCATGATAATGATAAAATTAGCGGATAACGTAGATACACGCCTCTGAGCATACTAATCAACTCTACTAATACATTGCAGGTTGCTCCTAGAAAATAATGAATGCAGAGCGAACTAAGCTTCTAAAATAAATCACACATCTTGTTTTTTGCCTAGTCCGTGCCTACAACCATGTATATATCTGCGGCAATAGCCAAGTGGCGGGCGAGTGATCCGCAGAGATCGCGAATAGTACTGATCTGTGCGTAGGTCGTGTGTCTCTTTGGATGTAAATTTCTTTCTTGGACACAGCAACAGGCTGACTAAGGCACGGTCGGCCTGCATCGATCAAAATTTACTCAACGAAACCGGTGGGAACAATCGTTGTCACGGGAAACGAAAATTAGATTACTATTATTTATTTAATAAGTGTATATTATACCACTGTGCTCGCTAGAACATCGGCCTCACGACCTAAAAAAGTCCTAACACAGTTTGGTAGCTTTTGAAAAATTGAAATTAGGGTCATCTATTTTGTTGGCTAGTAACTCCATGAAGTACGATTAGATAGGCTGGCAATCGAGCTATGGAATCGGAAGACTGAGAATTTTTACGAAATAATTATTCAAGACGGCCAGAACGAAACGCTTGACTTTTATGAACGCGCCATTCTTGCGGCTAACGAAGACGACGTTTAATAACGAATAAGGGGCAAAGCTAGCTCGGTCAAAGGGTGTGACTTGTTTACCATGTGACTATTGTAATTTTCCCTGAATATGACAGTGTTATTTAGTATGAATGATGGCCATGCGGATGCCGTCATCGAAGCTTTTCTTTTCTTTTTTTTTTTTTGAAATAACCGTATGTGGTACAACGAACGTGAACGTACGCGAATGGCTAGCCTGCTATACATAATTCTTTAACCTTATTAGAAAAAACATACAGCCGCACCATCCGAAACTACGGTCCGGGCTACGAGATGTAATTAAACCAAGCTATAAATAGTCATGGTATTATTAAGGTGGCAAGTCTTTGAAAAAGACCGTACGTAAAATGCTCTAGTCTGCTTAGTATTGGCTTGCTAACCCAGGCGATCTTCCGGACCGCGTGCAAATTTCGTTCAAACTTGCATACACGTATCATTATTATTAAAGAAGAACGCCGTTGTACGCACTTTAGTACGACACCCTATTTTTTTTTTATTTTATTTTATTTTTTTTTAATTTATATATATATATATATATATTTATTTATTTATTTATTATATTATTATTATTTATTTGCAACACTCAACGATTGCCAGTATACGCATTGTAGGAGATCGGAAATAGTGACGTTCGCTTATTTGTCGAGCAGCGTTTCTTTAGCTAAAATCAAACTGCAGCTCCCAATAGCACGACTTTCGTCGTCCCTGAACGGATTGACTTGGTATGCCAAAAATCATTGTAGTCAAGTGACGAATGGAAAACTACCCTTGCTGAGGCCGGCTCCCAGCCGGCATCACATTGTTTCGTAAAATCAGTCGTATGAAGCAGACGTTAATTAGTACCTCTAGCCTTCTGGAAAATGCCAATCAACTGGATCTAATATAACGTGGTCAAACGGGGGGTATTGAACGCGCCATGATCCTCATTAAGCTATACGAATCCCAGTATAGGGCGGGTAGAAAATAAATAACTAGAAAGATTCCCCAGTAACGATTTGTTCCGACTCAGATCCGTTTAACAGAACGATTTAGCTGGAAGAAACGTGTCAGACTGTGAATGTAAGCAAACGTCAAAGATAACAGGTTCCACACCTACGAAAATGAATACGGAATAATATTAAATCGTACGGAGCTCACCTCTAATTAAACAAGAATGAGTAAGGACGATTTATGTGATCATGTCTTCCTACCATTCTCGGAACTGAGGTTTACGTCAACACGGTGCAACTCACCTGCTAATAAGAAGCGCCAAAACAAATGCCTGAGCTTTTTGGTCAGCTGATACGTTTAGAACTTGTAAGTTGACGGTATTAACAGGCTGGACAGCCGCGCAGTTCGACATTTCAGCAAACCTTCCAAGTCCAATAAGCTTCTATAAACGCATATTGTCGAGGCTACACGGCTGGCAGCACATATTATCCCAATGCGTACACTTGGTGTTGATATAAAATTATCTGAGTTGACGCTCACCCGTCGTGTATCGGCGTTGCCATGACTGTTCGAAGAATGCTTTTGGGCTTGTGTGTATGTGTGTGTATACAAACAACAACGAACGTTTAATTTTTTCGTTACCGTCCAACTTCGCACCGGTAACTCGTTCCTTGCTGTCATTTCGCGTCGACTGCGACACATGAACGGTGAGTATATCGGCGGCATTGTTTGTATTGCTTCTAGTCACTGTATTGTCGCTATTGGAAAGTGATACAAATCGGATTACTGCTTTGTTAATCTGGCAGCTGATACCATAGTGGAAGAGCAATGGAAGCGGATACCCTGCTACGGAAGTTTTTACAGCATCACATGTTCAAAGTCTATCTGGCCGATACCGATTGCAGATATTAGTCCCTTTCCTCTCTTCAAAATCTAGATCATTGTAGCATTATTTGAATGCCGAAATCGTGTAGATTTAAGCTCGTCATATGCAATGTTGTTTGTGTCTGTTCAAAATTCAGTAGTGACCAAACAATCGTTGTCAAATTCGAAGGATACGACATTTTGCACAGTTCAGGCCAACGGCAGCATCAGCTACGCTCACTCCCGGTCAGTAAGCCTCGTTTTTAACCTTATTGACCTGCAGAGCCAGCTGACTTCTTTTCGTGTTTGGGACGCATCCGGAAGGCCCATGTGCTGGCGAAGGACAAAGCTGCTTTAAAGAGGAAATCCTATATAACTGCTTAACTCTTGAAGAGCCGCGTGACGACTGTACAAAGTAAGAAAGGCAACAGATACTTTTAGCTGTATCTTGTTGCAGCTCCAGCACCGATGACAAGACGTGACGGGACCGCCGGCATAGCCATCCAGTCCTTAACGAGGCTCGGGCAAAAACAGGAAGAGGAACAAGTTGCGTTCAAAATGACATCGAGTCCTTTTTACGTATGTTTGATCACTTTGCGGTAAATCAAGATGGATACTGCTTTCATCAAGAGTAAATATAAGTTGGGGAATCTATGGCCCTAGGAAACGTTGGCCAAAATTCTCTCATAAAGTAAGTTGCCTCATTGTGAGTAGCATAGTTCTGTTGTAAGCTCTATATGTGGCCTTGAGCTGTTCATAGATTTCCTGGAATCATGATTTTAGATTCTAATAGTTTTAATTATAGACAACTCAGAATATTTTGGAATAGTGTTTGTTTCGTCTGCCAGTTAATAAGTTGTTGTCGGAACGAGTTCTAAAGTATTCAAATTATCACAGTAGCTAGCCACAACCTTGCAATAATCAATATTGAAGTGCTCTATGGCACAGCGAAGCATTTGATCGAATCTGACATGTATCTAGACGTTTTGAGCGTTTGTTTACCAACTCTTTTTGATATTACATAATATTTACTTATTATTATTACACTTCCTATAACAATTATTTTCGACATCACACTATCTTCCCTGCGTTGCCTACTAGCCAATACGCTTGTTCGTAGGATTGATTTCTGGCCATAATTTTCGTCGCTGAAGCTGACAATTTCAGTCAGTTCAAGTCCTTGGACTAACCTGACGATAACCTGACAGCTTACACGTACCTGCTCCCCGATGCGCAAATACACCAAAAGCTCAGAAACAGCAGCTTTAAAAACTCTAAAAACCATATTTTTCCCTAGAAAATGCCATGATACTTTCTTTCACCTAATCTCTCGACTGACGCTTAATCTTTTATCTATTAATAGGAACTTTTTGAGATACTTTTTCTATATATTTTTGGCTGTTGAATACCGTTCGTCTTTTGTCTGAATTGTATGAAAGAAACATTGCATGCAGGGGCAGGTAGAAGCAAAAATAGGGTATAAAAGTAATCCATTCAGCTTATTCAGTTTTAGAGGATTTGCCTACTCTTTCGGGAAAAAAACATTGCACGTCGCTCAATAGCTTCCATTTCGTCTATTGGCTTCCAGAAGAGTACGTCATAAACGTAGCCTGCAAAGTCACGTAGATGTTATTCTACGACATGTTTAGCATCCAAGCTTGTTTTTGTTGCAGAAGGATCATTACATCAAGCCTCTGGTAACGGATCAAAATTGTATGACTACTCAGTTATTCATTATTATAAATGGTATTTGCACTGGTAGGTGAAAATATATAATTTTCTATGATCTACGTGGTTAAGAAGCTTCATGTAAAGCATGGAATGCTATCTGTACCTGTAAGGTCCAGCTGTATGTATATACATGTAGGCAAGGTACATTTTCAACTGGTCTGCGTGTGTTGTACCTAAGGAGTATATCCTAGTTTATCCTGACAACCACCGAACCTCTGTTATTTACCATTGCTCGCTTATCTTAGCTCAAGTTACCTCAAAATATAGGGGTTAAATATGTCACGTTAGTTGAACTTCATCAAGACATACGTCGTTTTGATGACAGAATATCTTCCTTTATTTCGTTGGGTCTACGGTTAATGAACCTGTACCGTTTCCTGTTATCTGCGCTTACTCAGCACACACACCTTTGCATAACGGTAATAAAATGTTTAAGGTTTAGTTTAATAAAAAAAAATATTAAGTGGAATGAGATATCATTAGGAAGAAGTGACTGTTGATATTATAGACACTGTTCTAATGCTTGGACTAAATTACAACGTACGTAAATGGAGAGGCATTTGGCACGCAGCGAGTATTATCGAACGGCTAAGCAGGGAAATCTGCGGAACTACACCTAGTTCCATCTCGCTAGTAAATGTCAACAAAACAATTTTATCCCAGTGCATACGTTTTTAATAAAAATAATGGCTGAATTTTCAGTGCCACATGGCCTTATTGTCGTTACCCTATTGCTATCTTCGATTGAACAGTTTCTATTTCCCTAGAGGCGGTTGAAGCACACTCGATACCCCATCCACTCCTCACTCTTCCCCTTTTGAATTTTGCATAAGTCAGTGTTGTTGTTTCACAAATGAGCATCGGACAGCTACTGTTACCAACAAAATTAGTTGTGGCAACGTCGCATCAGTTGTAACAGTCGAAGATACTAGTCAAAATGGCTTCTTCCGATTCGCCAGTCCCTTCGCCCTGACCCAGTTCTACCCAGAAATCAACGAAATCGAAGTACAGTATACAATGCTGGGACATTGTATACTGATATTGATTTCTGAAGTAACGGCATCCGATTGGAAAGGTGTTTTCGTATCGAGGCGTCGGGGCGCCGGAGTTTATAAGAATCAACGTGAACCAACGATCGGATATCACTGCTGAATGAGACTATTGTGGAATGGATTCAGAGAGTTACACTTTTGGAGTGCATGTGGTTTAAATGTGTTTTTTTGAACTTCCGTTAACATTATAACCACAGCTAATCATTTCCAGCCATAAGTAGTATACAGTAATTACCAAAATTTTTACAGATAAAACTAGTCATAAAGGTAAGGCGAAAATCCCTTGGAAGTCTTCATTTTACTTATATATATATATATATCGATCTGAATGAAGGACAGGGATGCTTTGTTGCTTAGAATCTATATAAAGCACTATGTTTAAAAAAAGCATTACGACACAATATTATTCATGATATTATGAACCCAATAATCTTCCGCTTAGAACCTCTAGTAATCTGAAGACTTAGAATTATTAACAAAAAAATACATCGTCGACAGCCTCTTCAATGATTATTGTTTACTAGTATTGAAGTCGTTAGTTTTTTTTTATACTTGGCTATCCTACGATGGTCCTACGATCGTACGAGGGTTGGCAAGTTTCCGAACCTATACATCCGGTGTTTGATAATTATTAAAGTAATAAATGCCACCATCGAGATGACATTGATTTCACATGTCTTATCCAGTTAATGCCTTTTAATAAATTCGCTTTTAGTATACGCAATTACGTTTCTGAGTTGAAAGGTCCATTTGATTTTGCCTTAATCCATGTTGTTCCGATGTATATATTACTGAGTATATCGGTTCGGTTCTAGTTATATTTGGCTTTCAGAATTAATTTTCAATTTCTCGTGTAACACTGCTAAAGGATATCGAAGTTATTCTCCTACCTTTTACCCCACTTATACCTATGTGAGCACCATATTTGCTGTGTACGCGCATGAAGACTGCGGTGATGACTCGATCGCTGTCATCTTCGCCATCATCAGTGAGTTTCACGGTCGTTTACAGGCGTCCCAATCACCATTTGTAAGAAAATGACGCGCTGTTGACAATAAGTAATTTATCTGATTCAGTTTAAGAAAGGACTAAACGTTCGAGCTGGCTAATTAACTTTTACTGTTGGAAATGGCAATACGCATAAACGAAAACAGGCAGCACCCAACACTCTCTAGGCTCTGGATAGTTTCAGAAAATGATTTTAATCTACATACACTGTTTTAACTATCAGCGACAAATAGTCACCTATCAGTAGTTTGGCACAACTAATCTGGATCGTTTCTGCGAGTATTTCGGATATTCTCAAAAATACAACGTTTCCTTCAGAATCAACCTGATAATAATACTAAACGAAATATGAAGAAAATACCAGTAAAAACCAAAGCAGCAAGAAAACGAAGCTGATACATTTACTGCGTAGGTAATTCAAAGGTATTCAAATAAAACCAGTGGATAATAAACGTCGCTTGATTTGACACAGTATAAGTCTAACCTATGTTCTTCCAGGGCGTTAGCAACACGTGTACCGCTACTGTGAAGGATGACTCCCATACTTTTGTCACTGTTCGACCGTTATCCATATTTTCTATCGATTGGATTCATTTTTGCAGCTCCAGACTATCTAAACAGCAACTACCTAAAGGTTGAGCATGGCCAGGTAAATATCCGAAGGTACCGCCCTTTTTTATATGATAGTTCCATTTTGATATATGTGTATATTATTATTATTACATTCTATTAGGAGGTTTTTGTCTAACTTGAGAAGGATCACGATAGATCTTGTCCTTTAACGTATTCGTCTAAGAACAACCGTTCGAGATAAGCTATGTGTAGAGTTTCGAAAATCGAAGGGCGACGGAATCTGATAGTATTGTTAATTATATGTACCTCTGAGTTGGTTGCACCTAGATCCTTTAACTGCGAAAAAAAAAAAAAAAAGCTATTTTATACAATGGTCTTTCTTGCCAACACAGCCGAAACTGTGCTAACGTATGGAAATTGCCGGTTTTTTTTTAATCATCTATTTCTAATATCATATTCGAGATTTGAATGAATGAAAGAAATCTACACTTGATGCGTGTAGTAGATATGGTAGGCTGCTTTTTTCCTGGTACAAAAATCATTTCTTTTCACTTTTTCGATAAAAATTCACTGCGATTTTTCGTCCTTATAAGGTCAATGACATTCTTCCACGCTAGCTAATTTTGTGAAGTAAAACGTAATCGGCCTTTCCGAAGTATTAATATATTGGTGAGAGAGATTAATCGATATCCCGTCAGCAGAAGCATCCGCCCGAAAACAGCTGTTTTCTAAATCACATGTAACGAGGTGACTAGATCTTTAATTTTCCAAAATGACTCCTGGCATTTGCCGGATTTTCTACCACTTGTTACGATGCCATATGGCACTCTGGCGACTTCTGAGTTGGGAAGAAGTTCCCGCTGAAGAAGCAATAAGTTCAGTTATGTTCACTGCAGAATACGCTTGGCTTATTTTGCATAGCCCGTATACTATTTTAGCGTTTTTCCCTTAAAGATGAATCCACTGCACTTTTGCGAAAGCTTTTATCTTGTTCAACCTAACATTTTTGTTGATCTATCCAAAGTCGTCCTCGTGAAACTTCTTCTAGGATGCGACGAGATTTCTCAAACCACTACCCAGCTTTTTAAGTATCTCGGTTATGATAAGCGTTAATACTTGCCTAAAAGTAGAGAAGGGTAGAACTATTTTTCTATCTAGTCCTATGTGCCCATTGTTACATTCGAGGGTTTAAAGATTTTTTTTAAGCAATTTAGTCTTAAATAGGCTTTCCGGTTCGCTTGCGCAGGCGCATAGAGCAACCCTAGTCCTCGCCTAAAAAAGGTTCAGGCTTTTGCTGATTTCTATGTTTGATTCTATGGAATTAATTTTGAAGTATCAGTAATAGCATGGTCGAAGTATTAAATCGGTATATGTTTGCATCATGGCTTTTATACCTTCGACCTGACGCCTGATGAAAATAGATTGTTTTTTTACAAGCTTCGGTAGCCGTTTATGGATTTAGTTTTTCTTTATGCCTAGCTAGATAACGTGTTCTATTTGGCTCCTTACCTTGTTTGATTACTCTTCTTTCGAAAGCCTTGTTACCTCTCATTTTTCCATGAATAGTGATCAACGCTGTTAAAATAACATTGCGATCTTCGAGCTAACTAGGACAGACATAAAATCTGAGTTTCTGAAATGCAATGGTATTAAACCGTATCGAACTGTTGGTCGGCATATACTTGAGTAGGCAAACATATTTCGAAGCATCCTTTAAAGCCAAGCTTCTTTTTTTAGTCCCACAATTCCATTAAGTCAGTTTTCCATGGCTCCTAGCCATTGCAGCACTTTAACGAAAGGATATCGATGACTTTTACCTCTAAGTGATGACTATATATATATATATGTTCACACCCTATACCTTTACCCTACAGTACATAATCAATCCATCCATGCGTACATATCATAGGAAGTAAAACTTAATTGTACTAAAGGGAAAAGTATTTCTAAATTGGGAATGAATAAGTTCGTTAAGCAGTGAATATTCGCCTGTTCACTTTACGTTTATCCTACTTGTAACGCGTTTAGGCTGTAAATAATGTCGTCGGAAGTGTATCACGACATGTCCTGTAGAAAATAGTGGAAATAAAAGCACAATGGTTAGTAGTAGATCTAATGCTATCAGATCTTCCTTTGCGCATCACGGGAAACGTACCTGGAAGAAAGATCGTCGAGTACTGGACCATAATAAACTTTAGCGTAGCAGATGCTTTTTGTATTTTTATTAACGGAAACCATGTCTGCCATCCGAGACAGTGGAAAGCAACATTTCGGACGATCACGACGTTGCTTTCGTTGTCACATTTGGCACGAGGAAGTATAGGAAGAGGAGTAAAAGCTGGGGCTCATTACCATTTCAATGTCAGCACTTACGCCATCAGACGTTAGTCGGATGCAAAATGAGACCGCTACCTTCAGTAGGTTGTCGCTGCCCTATCGGTGACCTCGATGATGATGATGATGATGATGATGATGGTAAAATTCGTTTAGTTCAGGGAACACGATATTCATATAGGCTAGGGCAACTACTATCGCAACTCCCCACGCCCCCACAAGGACCCTTTAAAAGAACGCAACGCATTCGATGGCACACTAGTCACTCCACCGGCTCACACCCCCTCAGGTTACTATCCCAGCAATCAGTCCCATTGAATGTAACTATCGATTCCGAACGTCGACCATATGTTTACATAGAGAAGCAACGCTCTCATAGAGTGATGGTAGCAATGCGGCCATACCACCCATAGCCTCAATTTCCGTATCTTTTGTAGACTGCTTTCTATAAAGCAATGTAAACCTTTTATCGCAGAGGTTCTGGCATTGAAAGCGGTTGTGAGATATAGTAGCATTCCGCTAGCATTTTCTCTAATACACTTCTTTTTAGACTGATTGAGCGTAAATTGTGGGAGGCTTCGAAAAGCTTTCTCAACAGCATCCAGCATGTGACTTCGAAGCCGTAACTTATATAGGAAAAGGTAGTCATAAAAACGCACACAAATGAATGGAATCATACATGAAGAAGAATGACTCGAGCATGTTGTGGGTATTTTTGATCCAGTAGCAGTGCTCGTAACAAAGTAAAGTAGACCAGTGTATTCTCACAACGAGACGTAAATAATTTCTTCATTCTCTTTCCGCTGGCGTCACGACAAGATATAATTGTCAGGCGTCACCAGCATGAGTTAGCTTGATATGTGTGAAGAATAGATTTTTTTTACCGTTATCTTGTATGAGCGAACCGTTCTTTGTATCATATCTTTTATAAACCTTAGGGCGGTAAAAGTTTACGTATAAAAAACTTCATAGGCGAGTAGTGTGATCAGTTTGCTGTTTATTTGCTTCTTCCTTTGAGATTGCTGTTCCAAGCTACCGTCTTCGCTAAGGGCATAACTAACGTACTCGAGAAATCTGATGGGAAGGATTAAATCGTTGGTGTCGAAGGCCTAGATTTTACGTTACAATTCAGGCAAATCTTCACATCGCATTTCGACTTTTAAATTACCGCGCTGTTATTCGCATAACCCTAATGATCTCACGAAGTGATGCCAACAAACTTATAGAATAAATCCAGTAATACTCCCTTAGCAGATATTTGCCTGAATTTACGTTTTGGAGCCACCAAGCCTAGACAACTTTAGAGCCAGCTGCCTTAAAAGTTTGTATTGACCGTATGGTCCTATTATTACTAGCTTTATAGCTCAAACAACCTTGAACTAATACCTGGAAGGACTCTAGAACCCTAGGTATGACGCGATGTAGATTCTATGGATATTTATGTTATTTACAAAATCCTTACTGTCGAGAAATGCACATGATCGGCAACGAGGGTACTTGGATGTCCGAACCCCTTAGAAGGTGGATGTCCGGAAGCAATCATTCATTTTTTTTTGGGCTGATTGTGCTACAATAATAATTAAAACGCTTGCTAGTCGCCTGATTTGTGTGTACCTTGGAGCTTGCTATTAGTGAAACAATAGCTTTAGGCAATTGTCCTTGACATAAACAATGCTCAAATGAGCATAAAATCAAACAAAAAATCATTAAATTATTTTGACCAATATGAGAAAATCGGCACAAATGGTACCTTTTCACGTCAACAAGGCAATATTTGTGATAGGTGTATTGATAGGTGAAATGTTTCATAATAATGTCCAAAAACGTTCATGTTTCTGCTACCGCACTTGACCCTCCTATTGAACAATGAACGAAAGGATCACCAATTAGGATCGTATTATAAAACCTATGCATGCATACATAAATGTAAAAACTATGACTCGACCAATTGGAATAAAATATGGCTAATCTCATCAGTAACTATACATCAGAAAAATGCATGCGAGTATACGTACGGTCACTGCGCGTACCAATAGAATTTTACAATACACTTACCAATGATAGGTACAAGATCTGGAACGATATAATGCATTTGTGCCGATACTAGCGCGTTGTCACTATATTACAAATATGATTCAATATATTCAAGGGATTCTCGATTTTTACGCCGTTCATTTCGAAAGGTGTATGCATCAAGTCGTCTTCGTAGCACATGTACAAACGTAGACATATACATGTCCAACATTTTGTAGTTCATAGGCAGCCCCCCCCCCCACCTATACCGTGCAGAATCCAATTTCTGCAACGATCCAGCTCCGACCGACGGCCCTATATGCCGCTTCGACCGTCGCTTTACCACCATCGTCGAGACCATAGCTTTGTATTTATGCCACTAGTTGCTGTTATTGTACTTAGCCGGCAATTTCCCTTGGGGGCTTCGCGCCCCTATACCCCTCAGTAGTAGTTATTCTGAATACATTATAGCAGGACACTCTGGATAACAATTTTAAACGGTAAACCGACGAGTGGGCGTATGCTTCGGCGGGTATTTCGACACACAGGAAGAGAATTAGACTGCAGCTTCGTCCACCGTTGTCACCGTCTCCAGCCGCCCGTTTCCTATGCTACTACGTCGATTCCATTCTTTTTGCCTACGGCGATATACAAATTTAGGCGACAGGGAGACACCACCGTCTCATCCGTGTGTGCCATGCAAAGACCTAGGGCTGCTGTCATTGTCAATGGTTGCGAACTACGCCAGCTACCGATACCGAGATATGCCCGCAGTCGTCAGGTGTAGTAGTAGTATTCAAACCCAATGAATACAATCCCCTACCATATATACTATGGAGTTATTCATGCTGCTGACCGGGGCCACTGTTTTCAGCGCTGTTGTTGAGCGCCGAATGAATATGGGACGCGTAAGCACGTAGATCTGCTCTCTTGCTAAACAAGGCAAAGAAGAGAGAAAGAACCGGTGGCGATCTGAAAGACTGAAGAAATTGAAATTACTCATCAATAATGAGGACGGGGACGTGTCTAAGGGAGTCGGAAAATCCGGAATGTGTTTTAAGCTGTCTTCGCACCATGTTCCATTTAGCTCCTTTTTCCTAAGATCTGAATATCTGACAAGCCTATATTGCTTATGCTAACTCTATGCAAACAGTTCTGAATAAGTTGGCTCAGGCTTACCTAGTCCTTGTGGTAGCTCAGTGGATGAGGTACTTTTCCGCTAACATTTGAGACACGTTATCGTCCAGATTCGAACCCGAGCATACACGGAGTTGGCTCCGTTCTGGGAGCCTGCCGTCTGATGCAACGATTAAGAGCGATACCGGACGTAAAGCTTGAGACATGGAAACTTATTTATTAATATTTTCTGAATTGACATCTTGACTCAATTTATGCTCTATCGCTTGTTCTTCTGTTATCGTGACTGTACTAAGACTTAAAAAAATTGAATATGCCTATGAAAAAATATACAATTCGTTCAATGTTATAAGTTAAAACCTGTCGTTTTGTTTGAATAGGTGAGCACTAGACTATATATACAAATTAAATGTGCGTTAGCGCGGCCTTTGTAAAGTCTCACCTGCCTTTATATTTTAGTAGGCTTTTTAGATGATTCTAGGTTTCCAGGACCGAATATCGAATTTCCTTTCGACTGGCCTCCGCTGCGAAACCGCTGATGTAGGCAAAACAACTGGTACGTAACTTCTCTTATGATAATGTACGCAATGACTTATATGATATTTGTGCCATTCACGGCTTTCGTCGTAAACAATAAGTCATCGTGTAGAAACGGAGGACTCTTGCCTCATACGGGCGTCCTTTAGTTCTTTTCCTGAACTATGATCGTTTGACAAAGAGCCCTAATGTCAAAAAATTCAAAGGTTACATCTACGGCGTGCGACCCATGAAGGCAATAACCGCTTTACAATTCCCTTTGCATTTGATGGACTGCTGAACCATTTAGTCCTTTGCTTAGTGGTAGTTTTCAGCCGAAAAATTGAGGTCAGTAGGTGCTTCACCGTTTGAGTTCTGCTTGAGCTTCTCTAACTGGCGTCAGCACTTTTCCGTTTGCTTTCTCTTAACCTCGCGCGTCGTCTATGTCCTGGACGCCACTCTACCACGAGTAGTTGGAAAAACGGGATAACAAACCCAGCGAGTGCTTTTCTTCGCGAAATCGGTTGGCGGGATCAGAAGGTAAGAACTTTTTTGGCTGGCAACTGGTAGTTCGGTTAAATTTTAGCAAGGGAAAATAAAAAAAGATAATAAATCATCAGCTATTCATATGTAACCATGATTAATTGTCTCAATAATGACAGAAACAAAAAGTAAGTTGCAACGTACCTGAAATATAGGAAATAGGCTTATTTTGAAGAGATATTCTGGTGCTAGGTGATGATTAAGGTAGTCACTTTTCTCGCATTTCGTCTCTGAGCGTCATTTACGACAATTTTCATATGCAGTAAAGTACGCAAACATAATATTTGTATTGCGTTGGTGAGAAAACGTACTATATTTATACACGATTTTACCCCTAAAATTGCTTTTGTACTACACTTACCAATGTGCAATCAAATATAAGCGGAGATGCTAAGCTTACCGTGACTTCCTTAACAACCAGGTTCTGATGTCACGACGTCGACTCAGCAAAAATGCTAAGGTTTTCTCCTCAAAGGAAAATATTTCACAGCGGGGTTCGAACCAACCGTACAACACTAAACATCAACCTGGAGACAGGCAATGGCCGTTCAGACTATTTGATGTCATTTTGTATCTTGCAGGGACATAAAATTTGTGAGAAAGTTGCCCACCTCAATAGACAACCTGATTTTTGACCAATTTAGCTGATTTGCTTAGTCGGCAAGCTAAATCCGACAAACAAGTTATGACTTTTTATGGCCTGTATAATATAATAAGAGACTCATTGCGGTTACCTCTAAAAGCGTTCGCGTTACGTTTTTCGAGACTTTCAGAGTTGGTTTCGCAAGATGGACCGTACCCAAAAAAAAACCTTGTCTTTACGAAAAGGGGTATTTGCTCAGTGCAGTAAGACGAAATGCTAAGGCCACTGTACATTAACTAATCACGGACATTCGACTCAGTCACGCAACCATCGTCGAACTTTACTCTGTTGGCCTCACTCCAAAAACACACTTCACTGCAGACTGACTATAGGCTGTGCTATATGTATAAAAGGGAAAACAAAAATGCCATTTTGGATAGTTGCTAACTTACGACACTTTAGTTTCCTAAACCAGGATTTTCGATTACGTCTTAATGGGTATGCTAGGAATGGTGCCATCGTATATTTCCAAGATACGTATATGGACTTTGGATATAACAAAAAAAAAATACGTTCCCCGAACAAGCATTGTTGGCTGATTTATTTTCTAGTTTTACTTTCAATCGATATTGTCGATGGCGGCTCTAAGAGACAATATTGCCCGTGGCTACACCTAAACAATTATGTCATGGAGGTAGTAGTCACCCGAAGCTCGTAAACGCCCTAACATTATTACGGTACGACAATACTAGAAAATATATATAACAGGATTTTGTGTACCGACGCAAAAACATAGATCTAAGCACATGCTGCAGTTAGTATATACCCCTTGATATCTATCGAATTAAGTCATATCTTATTATCGACTGCTGTCTACAAGCTTATGAAGGTACATTGTTATGCATACTGGGGAAAATAAAGTAATAGAGCGTTAGTCGGCTGCCGAACATGGGCATCTTGAGAAGCAGACCCGTATTGCTTACCAGCAACGTAACATAACTACTGGAAACATGTGCAGACGTGCAGATCTTTGGCCTTCGTCGCGTTGCGGCACACTTGATCCCTTATAACCTTTTCCCCAACACTGCTCAGCGGGATGCAGGATGTTCTCGGCCGTTGCCCCCGGGGGCGGTTGGAAGCTGCTGCAGTCTCACATCCCGCTGTGCTGTCAGATCTCCGCTATGTCCGTATGGCGTCGGTGTTAGCCGCGTTCAACGGGCAACGGTGTACGTACGCTTCTATTTTTCCAAAGCCGGCTGAGATGGGCCCGGTCGGAAACGGCAAGGGAAGTCATGAATTGCAGGTTACGTGAGCATTCAATCGTGATGGGGCTCTTTACGATGGGGGAACGTTACTTACTGTAAAAATGGAACTGTTCAAGACGTTGTCGACGCTTACATGCAGATGCCGTTCTTCACCATTGAACGTACCGTACTACTATTCTGACTGCTGTCACAATGTAATGCGTGAAATTTGTACGTCGTATGAGACACTGTATAGAGAGAAATGTAACATTAAAAATGATGTGCATATTTTTGTGTGACTTGCTATGCATTACTGGCTGATGGGTTGTTTAAGAAAAGACAGCTTCAGATGATAAATATATAAACGCTTGTTCTAACAAAAGTTGAAGGTAAAACACTTATACGCTTATCGAGTTTACTGTCGGTTACGTAGCTTAAGAGATAATCCTTTTGCTGGCTGGGCAGCTTTAAATCTCCAATTCGGAGTTTTATAAATTGTCCACAGTAAATTCAACCGAATTCAGGATTATATTTTCGGTATCTTCCACGTTGCTTCAGTTGCGCTTAGCGAAACTTTAAATCACATAATTTTAAGAAACGTTCAGTATTGACACTTTGTCAATATGCCTGTTGTGCATATAAATTGTGTCTGTCGGTGTGCTCATAACAAAGACATAATAAAAAAAAAATAACATTAACAGAGCCTATGTATACAGATAATTATATATATATATATATATATATATATATATATATATATATATATACGAATATATCAACTCATCATCATACCATCTCGAACTGGGGTCAGCCCAGCTCGAGATATCTAACGTCTTGAAATATCATTCTGTCTTGTCGTCCGTTTCGACATTGCTCGCTTTTCTACTGAATAAGGTCAATGCTCCAGCGCGGATAAGCAATGCGCGGGTCGGTATATCAATTTTTTATCGGCTCTTTCCTCCTCCGCCTTTGGCTCCGGGCTTCACGTAAGCGCGTCTCCCACGCCTCGCTTCTCTAAAGAGCCCAGTTTCCTTTGTCCGCTTCGTCCATTGATTCCCATAGCCGTACTGAGCCGTTCCTTTACTGTGTCTTCTGCTTGCTACCTTATGTATATCCATGCGCTGGCCGCTGCCGCCACCACCTTCAAATTGCTAGGGACGTTCAGTGTCACCCAGCCAGCCACCCGATCAACCCTCTGAGTTAATTAGGGGCAGACGGCCCGGAAGACGGAAATGTTGCTTGGTTTTGTCGTGTGCAAAGGAATCGGGCTCCTAAAGGATAAATAATTCACCTGTTATCTTTTCTCGCGCAGTTTCACGACGCATCCATTCAGCGGAAGAGGCGGACTATGGACGACGTTGTTTGAGGCAATTATGCGTTGCTGTCTATTATGTTCAACTACACATTGAATGGTACATGACTGCGTGCTAACATTACATTTCGTAACACAGCTAGGATCTAGAGTTTCAGAAAGAAGTAGGCACTATGAGTTTATGTCTAAATAGAGCAAGCTATGTAGGCGAACGGAACGAAGAAAAGTTGTGCATGCCTATTTGATACGTGGATTTAATAGAAGCTCGTAAAATTGGATTACTACGTTCAGTAAGTTGGTCAGGATAATAGGTCAATTATGCCGCAGAAACCTTGTACGTCCGATGAGGTTCTCGATCTAATGGCGAAAGCGAAAATATTGATGTTGGAAAAAGGTCATCGGCTGGCTGATTCTATAAAAATAGATTGACAGTTAGATAGAATGTGTTCCAGTGAAATAGGACAGAGGACGGTAGTAGTAGTTTTGAAATAGATCAATTTAAAACAGACTGATCATTTTGTTTCCGAGGAAAGTCTAATCCATGATCTGATCGCGCGTCTGCTGAACTTTTGGCGACCCGTTGGTTTCAAGATTTAGCCAAATATTTGGATACTGTTTTTTAAACTACAGTTTTCATATAATGACTGAAGTACATTCGATATAATCCGAAGGACTAATTTCAAGTGATAGCTTCGATTTAATTTAGAGTAGTACCGAGATTCTGCTTGAATCTTTAATGAATGGATCCGGACGCTTGAGTGAAAACAGAGTGCATTTTAATTTAATTTAAAAAATAGGCGCGCCCTTTAGAGAACGGTATACGGTAGACGCTGAGCGAATGCTAGATTCGTCCCCAGCCTTAACTTATCAGTCACGATTGTGTATGACTGCAACATAATTGGTCTGCTTGTATGACGATGTCATAGATTGCGTGGTACCGTGAGTGACTTTTATATATAATAGAACGGACAAAAACATCTAGGGACTAAGAGAAAGACAGGTTATAGCAAAATCTTGAAACCAAATCAGGCTTTGCCGGTACGTTCTTTTCAGATATAGTTTTAATGTCTTTGGTAAACCAAAGCCCACAGTTCGTAAAACGGCCATTAGCAGGCTTCCAAAAGGCCTGAACTTTAAAATGGAAGTCGTAAAGGAGTATATATATTCCACCCAAAAGTCAGGACCAAAGAAATCCAATTGGAAATGTCGCCTTATGTACAGGCATCAATGGTCATTTTTCCCCCATACGAGGGCAACAAAAGCCAGAGATTTTTCCTAATGGTAATATTTCTGACTGCTTATGCACAAGAGCTACATACAGTCAAGAAGGGAGAGATTCGTTTTCCATTATTTTTATGAATATATACTTTGCATTAAATACAATCACCGGTTAGGGTTTTACCCTTTTTTTTTTATGTCCTCTCAATGCAACTTGCCAGCTCTACGTCACTAGGTCCGGGTGATGTCCGGAATAACTTAGCGGTTACCGTATTTGCCTGCTAATCTCAGGGACACGTTGTGGTCTAGGTTCGAACTTAGGCATAGATGGACTTCGTTTCGTACTGGGAACCAATCGTATGAAGCAATGCTTAACAACGATACCGGGCGTAAAACTCGAGACAGAAGTTACGTCATACATGAGCAGTTGAGCCACTGGCGAAAGATGATACTTGTATTTGGATGCACCTTTTCAGGCTTGAACTTGATTGCAAATGACGTCGGCGGTTCGATCTCTATTTAATATGATTCTACTTTGTTCTCACCTGTAAGGCTCGCGGCTGCTATGATTGTTACACGTCATCTTAACGTTTCGAGTCTTACATCTGGTATCGTTGTTAGGCGTACCATCAGACGGCTGGTTTCCGGCACTCAGACTACAACCTAAACGTGTCCAAAGGGTTAGCAGGCACTAAGCAAGCACGGGGACTGACACACTTCATCACACTTCGTGTTTCTCAATACCTATTTTGTCTCGCCTTGAAGTCTTGGCAAAATTATCTAAAGACACCGGTCCACATATTTAGACGTTCTTTTCGGTTAATTTATACATTAGCGCATAAGATGGACGCGCTGATTAACCTTGCTTGAGCTTCGCCAAAAATGTACTATAGAGATTATAGGGTGGTTGTGCGACGCTGATGTAGTTCATGACAAAATGAGGAACCTTCATTTTAAAAACCAAAGAGAAACATACGAGGAATAGGGTATATTGCTAAATAACGTTGGCTAATCGCCATTTTAGCAAGCCTTAGGAAACCTGCTTACGTTAGGCACTAGCTACGCCTCTGTAGCGAGAATAGAATAATCTCTCTCCCTCAATATATAGACTAGTCTTTCTCGCGTCTGTTTCAATAGCAAGCAATGGCGACTACATATTTTTTAAGTACCGTCTGTTTCATTAGACTTATCTCGATCAGAAGAGAGCTTTCCATACGTTCAGTCATTGTCAGCTGCTATAAGTCATGCGAAGTCTAGGTAGCTACGATTGCAGAATGCGAGGGTTGGAGGCCTATTCGATAACGAACCGAAAACAATATTACATAATCTACTTCTATCCGTTTTACGTAATGAGGGCTGTTATGCGTCTTCATTTTTCTGCGCTAACTATTTTTAACTTTACTGCTTCATTGATAATCTATTACCAGCAGTTGGCAACTACTAACTGCGAAATATTTAAAGGAATGGTGCTTTAAGTTACGATCATAATATTAGACACACTGCTTTGCCGGTTGTATCCACAACAGAAGATTTCCTGTAGTTTGGCTAGTTATAAGTTTAAGTTTGGTTAACGTTAGCTTATTCATATTCACTTGGATAAATACGAATTGCAGCCGTATTCACTTTTTTCTTTTGAAAAAAGCTTTGAAAAGCACTACGAAAGTTAACAAAAACACTGCAAGTTTCGGCAGCGTTGCGTTTTCGACACTAGCACTACGTATCTGTCTCTTATAATCTAATTTTTAAACACTCCAGATTCTAAGCCAACTGAAAAGGGCTAAAAGTTATGTTTTCATGTGAGTATCGTGAACTGTTCGAAGTACAAGACACACGCCTCTTTTTGTGTAAATATAAGTGTTTTTGAGTAGAGTCCAACAAAAAAAAGAAAATTAATTAAAGTTATAAGTTTTATTACAACTTAATACTATCCGTTAACGCTTCAGCTCTTAATGTGATGTTATTATCAAGATGGAGTTTATTATTATTATATTGCATTACGCTACAACTTGCCTAGAGCGTAAGACACATACTTCTCTGCTATAAAAAATCCCAACGAATAGATCACCTATACAAAAGCATGTGACATCGACTGATAAGCGATGGGGGTAAAGCTTGTAAGGGGGCAAATTCGTAACTCGTTTCGCTGATTGATGTTTGCTTGTAGCAATCTCCTCTGGCAAATCGCATCACTACAAAAGAGCGGAGGGCATATTTGTCATGAGAAATGCACACCCATATATGAACGTATGTATGTATGTATGTATATCGCACATACATAGGGACGTACATATGGCTGACATGCACTTACTTACACGTAAGGTTCTTTGTCCCAATAATCTACTTAGTCGCGCATCCGTGTCGACCTCATTACCTTCACAGCCTTAGATGCCTTATTAGTAGTGCATAGCTCAGCACGCAGCCAGTGCATCGATGATACGTAGTTTCCAGCTAATCTGTTTATTTCTTAATTATACATCTAGCGGTGTGAATTTGTCTAGCGCTGCTGTCGCGTCCAAAGCTCACGGCCGTACGGGTAGCCAGCGAAGTCGTACTGAAGATCTGCACGCAGCCCTAGAAATATACAGATTTATGATTCGCATTTATCTTTACACGACTGAATCAGCTTGCTTAAATATTCCGTTTAGATGAAATAACAACCCCTTATATATATATAGATATATGTATATATACACCCCAGCAGATGTATGTGTTCTACAGAACATCATATTCGAAGTCTTTAACGGCAGGCGGTTCTTCGAATTCGGAGTAATTTGCAAACAATAATTTACCATAAATGCAACTGCTAAAATGAGCGAAGTTATTTGATATAGCGAGACAAAGGTAGTATTATGCTACAGTTTCCGTAAAAACCGGTCATAGTCACATAAAGGTAGTCACAACCAGAATTCGTCTATGCGAAGCCTTGCGGCCGATGCGGCCAAAAATAATGTCAGAGCAGTACTGCTTCGGCATATTGAAATAACTAGACTTCTAAGCGTGTGGTTACCGCATTAATAATGAAACAATTTATGCGTTACCCAGCAATAAGATTAAGACTAATTACCATGTGTGGACATAAAGTACTGTTCAATGTAACGCAGCCGATTCACAAGCTTTGCACCTGCCCTCGTTCTGCAAACACATGCTTTTTCCTTCATTTTGATAACTCTTATTCTTTGCTCTCCTGAAGGCGCCGCTGTCCTTAATCAGTACATAAGCATCCTGGTATTTTGCATACTGGTCCTCTCCTGATCTGAGATTCAATAGTAAACGTAGGTGAAATTGGTTAGAAGACGCTACTACAAGGCATTCTACATGTAAACTCTACGAAGGGCAAACCTGGTTCTGGTAAGCGCTAGTACTGGGCACTTTCAATCGAGTCAAAAAAAGTAGACCTGTTCGCATCGTACATCCTTCAACACTTTGAGATGACTCAAGAAATTGGAATCCATCTGCCTTTCAGGCGCTTTCCTTCCTGTGTCTCGGGCTAGTTAGGACATCATGAGTCATCCACCATGTGCCGTTCAGTCTCGACTTAAATGAAAAGCGTTATAGAGTCCCTGCAGTGAGCTCCGAGTCTTAGCGGGCGATCAGGCTGTGTGCGAGTCGGAAGGCTGAACGAGCGGTCAACCGTTTTTGCGCCTCTGATGAAATGCTCAAAAAACCTGCACAAACTAAGTTGAACTGAGGGAAGCCGAGCGCTCTAAATAAGGCTGAGCTCGTCACCTAATTCGAAGAATATGAAACAATCAAGACAGAAATCGAAGAATGCGCAAAAAGATTTCAACGAGCACAATTAAAGGAATAACTCTATTGGAGAAAAAGAATTCACTTCTTCCTTAAGCATAGAGGTATTGGAACATGGCCGGGCTGGCGAATGGTTTCGTGAAAATCGCAAAAACCTGCCATATACATGCTCGAGTATTAAATGAGCTGAGCTAACTTTAGGAATTAGGTTTTGTTATAGTGCTTTTCGTATTTGAAAGTTGTCTGGACAACACAAATGTAAAACGTAAGGTAGTCTCATCTTTTAACTGTAGTCCGCATGTTTCAGTGTGTAGCACTGAAAGGGACTATAAAAATAATTTATTATATTTTAGCCTACCCTGACCTGGATCGATGCATTTCTGTAATAGGTTAGCCTTTATACATTCGCCCGTTAAACTTAGAGATAAGTGATGATTTAAATCGGATCGTAGATACACTCCATTTCAAGCTGGAAGCCAGCCGTCTTACGCGATAGCTAACATCTGAAGTGCTAAGCATAAAACTCGAAACGTCGATTTAACCCTGATTGATTCTGTAATCTTAGTCTAAAGCAAATTAATTGAAATTTATTTTTTTTTTTTTTTAGATTGATCTGGTGCGTTCTAACAATACACTTTCACGTCATACACGTACGTCGAGGACCATAACAATATTCTTAGATAGTTATGTTGAAGTAGACGGCTTAGAACATAACAGAGCATATTAGGTTAACGAAACACGTTGAAACAAGGCTTGCCAGTCGACCGACTATATGACAAACATGAACCCCTCTCCGTTACCGGCTTAAGCTTTGTGCGAGCAAAGTTCTATTCGTTCACTGCAAGGACCTTACGATAGCAGAGCGATTTTTAAAGGGATCTGTCGGCCCACGACTTGGTCTCGACCTATGCTGAATGCGCCTTGGCAGATAGAGGAGACGATAATAGCTGGGCGGATGGAATTGCTGATCAGCCGTTATTCGAGCTCGCAGCTGAGCCGTTACGGAAGATCTCTGCTTCTGCTACCCGCAGGGAAGCTATTCCTTACAAACAGCACGAGGGTATCGGTAGTTTTCTTATTGTTCTCTAAGACTGTGAGTAAAAATTGTTGTGCTGGATAAGCTGATTATGTGTTTACGCCATTAATGTACTGTAGGTGATTACTAAATTGCGCACATTTCTTATTGAGAACAAAAGCATTATTTACAGCGATTGAGCAGTGGCCAATGCATACATCAGCTGCCTGGGTGTGTAAGAGAACATTCAGATCTGCGGGAATCTTGTTGCAGTGTTTTGCATGCTTTAATATGTGTGGGTAATAAAAAGTGGGTTACATGAAATGAATATAGGTCGGTGTGCAAGATCATTTTTTTTCGTTTTGATAGGTGTACGTGTTTGGTTCGGTGCTCAAGGGAAGCTGTCAAAGCCCAATAATAACATACCGTATTATTACAAATAAACACGTACACAGGATGTAATGTACGTGCATGGGTTTACAACAGAGTAGCCAATAAGCGTAGTGAAAATATTTCTCGTAGTAATTGAATGGGTAACATCTTTGCCTGTCGATCTTAGAAACACTTCATGGACTAGGTTCGAATCCGTGCATATACACACTTCGCTTCATGGTGGGAGCCAGCCGTCTACCTGATGGGATGCTTAACAGCGATAGCGGACGACATATAGAGAGAAGAAGCATCTATTGATAGATAGCAAAGGAAGAAGCGTTGCGGTTAGCGCAATATGTAATATATAGCAAGGTTTAAAGACAAAGAATGAATGAATGCACACACACGTCATTAAGATTTATGCGCAAATATTACTGTCGATGTCGTAGACATTTCGGCTAGGAGTCGCTTTTCGGGAACGTATACGTATATTAGGATAAATGTTCGTGGTATAGGGCTTTGATGCGGGGGAAAAGGCCAGACGCTAAAAAGGCGCATTAGTATCATGGCCAGAGCCTATCCTAGGTTGTGAACCTAATATATTCTTTAAACCTGCACTAAAAGACTGCAGAATGTTTGTGCTTATACTAGGGACACGTCAGAATTCTGTTTAGGCTCGTGTTCAGACAAAATCTTTTATATTTGTTGCTTTTCAAAACTCTGTAATGCTACCGAGAACAAAATACGGTCGTCGTCGTCGTCGTTTAAAACCATATTTTATTCAGATAGGAGTCAAGGCGAAGGTTTTCTAATGAAAGCCCACTCTCAAGCGTGGCTAAGTTTAAAACCATGTTTTTGAAGTTTTTTTTTTTGGTCATAAATTAAGCAGTGCACCCTAACCTCTTATGAAGCCACAGGTAAGAGACGTTGGCCTAGCTATTTGACTGGCTGCGTATGAATACAGCCGTTAAAACGGATCCCACATAGCTTCTAATTGTTTTTAGTACCGTTTTCATAGAGTATGCAGTACAAGATTTCTCAACAGTTCAGCTAAGACCAGCAAGGCAGGAAAGTTTCATGGCACTGATCTTGTTATGATGTAGATAATTGCGAACTCTTTCCCCCACTTGTAAAGGACGCGCATGTTTTTCCCGCTTAAATTATGCATTGAAAATCAGCTGGGATTAAAACGATAATCCTTCGTATGGGCTCTTCTCGCACTTGAAGTCAAATCGCGCACCTTGGAACAAAGTTACGTCAGCACTGCCATCAACCAACAGTGGCTACAGTGTCAGCATCGGTGTTTCCCAACAATAGTACACTATATGCTTCCTTTTCCTATTTCAAACGCATCCTTACTGGTTACAGAGCTTATAATATACGATATTCGCACTTCATTTGCTAAAATGTTTTTGGTAGAGACCATAAAAAGCCGTTCAAACGTGATACGCCTGCCTGTATTTGTCCATCGGTGTCCTTTATTTGACCTGACTTTGGCAGATGTTGAAGCAATACCAATCGCATAATTTAGTTTTTCGCCCCCTTGTTGACGGATTGCTTCACAGTGTTCGTTTGCGTGACATTTTGTTCTGCATTCTCTCAAATGAATGTATACGCGCTGCTCTCGGTTGGGTCCCATGGGTATACTTTCAACATGTTCTTTAGAAGCAGCTTACATGTAAATGCGGTTGCCAAGAGATACCGTCGGTAAAGACAATCAGTCAAGACGTCTTCATTGATGGGACAGTACAATACAACACAAATGCAAATTTATTCAAATTGTTTCAGTTGTCTGCCCCTTGTTTTTCTACCGCAAGGCGCCTTGCCTTTGGAGCGATAATATCAAATAAACAAGTAGAAAGGAGTGGACTAATGTGGATAAGTGCTTACCCTACGAGGCACTGGTAGGAATTAATAAGAAGACAATTTCAACAACAGAACATCTGCGTCGACTACTTCGTGCTCAAATTTTACGGCTGAACGTATTTTGAAAACTTATGGCAATCACCACTCACTTCGCGTGCGCTAACTTAGATCTGAGACTGAAGAAAAAATTCCTTTCATAGATACGCTTATTTGATAACTTGATCATGAGCATCCAATCGTTCTTGTCAGCTTTCCATCACTATCTGAATTTCTGCCACTTGCGCAACGTGCTGGCTTTGTTTCATCCTAATCGGGCACAGGAATCGTACATGCTCGCTTTTTTTAAGCCAACGGTTTACGCTATTAATAGATTTAACCGTTTTTACATTCTCCGCCGCTTGACAAACAATAAAGCAATGTCCTGGATGAGTGTTTCCGCTTTTTTGAAAAAGATATTAGTGTACATAGACGCTGTTTCTATTCTATTCATAAAGTATGAAAAATCAGATCTGACAAAATGTGTAGGGAGCGCAGAGTACTTCTACTTGTTGCTGCAAGTTATTAAATGATGTTCTAACCTTTAAAGCCTCCATATAGGATAATCTATAGGCTATGTTTACCACATTATATACATGCAGAGGTTAGACGTCTTTGTCCTTCGTAACAAAGATATCGTGCGGTTCAATTATTTTTCTTGGCATTTATAGTCTAATTAGCATAGAATCATCGTAACCGAATAGAGACTCTGAAAGACCACATGATCTCCTCTAGATATAGTATTAATCACACAGAAGGAAAGACTCCTTCGCTTCGTCGTCTTGTATAGTAAAGACGTTTCCCGAGATGACAATTACCTGTGAAGATGACGTGCCGTACGAGTGTAACCTTCCTGATCGGGGTCATAGGCATCACCCAGTTAACTGTCCCTTAAGTAAAAGATCCTTTAAAATGTTGGGTAAATGATAGGTAGGTTCCATGAGTTTGAGTCTCCGTCACGTGGATGGAGGCTATGCTTTCTATTTCTTTCTTCTAAATAGATCTACATATTTTTGCCCCGTCTCGGCAAGCAAGCCTTTGAAATGAGTTAGAGAACGAACTATTATGCATTTTTTGCTCATAATACCTAAGTAGTATGGTATAACACCACAGATTCCAACTTTAGGAACAACCTAAGGCGTAAAGGTCACCTTTGGTTCGTTATATTCACTATACTCATATATATTTTTATTCTTGGTATATATTTAGAGAAGAACATAGGTTGCATACTTCAATAATTTACATATCTTTAAACGTTGTTCGCCTTAACATGTCAGAACAAATAGGTTTATTTTGTTACGTGTGCAGCTATAAAACATATCCCTATACATGAACCCGTAACTAACAGAATCGAGTTGGGCGCAAGAGGTACATTTCATAGCAACTTTGCTCTTAACCGAAAGATCCCGTACGCACGGGGCATATTTCTCTGAAGGAGCGGATAGAGGTGGATGCGTATGAGCAACGATATGTAAGTGGAGTTCTCACACATAATTCTAACAGCCCTTTCTTCTCCAGCCAGCGTCTCATTTACCCCGGTAACGAAGTTACACTTACTTGAAATCTATCTGATGTACGCTGTAGTCTAGCATTTCACCTTTTACCAATATTTCCATACAGATAAGGGTTATGATGACAAACTTACGTTGAGGGAAGGTGGCGCGCGTCTGCGTATCGACTCTTGCTTAAGAGTTAAGTCGATCCAAGGGGAACTGCCACTTTCTATTGATCTAGATCTAGAAACGACGAAATGCCTCAGCTCTATTATACCTACACAAGTTTTCTGGTAAAAGACAAAACCCGGGTTTGCTTTTCAGGGCTTTCATATAGCCAATTCAATAATGTTATCTTTGAAGCAAACTATAGTCGTTGCTGTTGGCCGTGCAGGTCATCCTTTCAAAAGTTTTTTCGAGTCGTCTAAAAATGATATACTATTTTCATTGATTGCCATCGTACCGCATCAATCGCATCGTCTGTTTAGACAAGTATGATTGCTTTGTCAATAGCACTAGACCATAAACGAGCCTCATGTGATAGACGTTTTCACCCTTCAAATGCAGGACCCCACATTGACACACGAGAATCGCACATACGCAAGGTTGCGGCTATCTAAAGCAACATCTTCCCTCAATGCTTCGTTCGTGACGGGGAAAAAGGCTGACGATTGCGCACGTATAGGAACCTTTATGCCACGGTGAACAACGCTTCCTGCAAGAGAAAAGATCACATTTCTTTACCCGACAAAGGGTGGAGGTTAAGGCGAATCGAAGGGGGGGAGGAGACAATGCATTGCCTTTTTAGACTGCAATGATTTTTTCTCCCACTTGTGGATGATTGTTTGTAACAGTGTACGTGCGCGTGCGTCCCTACCTCACTTCAATAAATGGCAGCATGGGATGTACGGTGAGGCGACGGAAGAAACCCCGGTCCATTGAGACCGCTTGCATCTCACTTCCTTTATAACCAATCAATGGAATCCACGTAATATTATTACATTCAGGCGGCCTATCTTAGATACGAAAAAGAACACGATGAATTGTCAAATCCTCAGTTACTGATCTTATGCAAACGCGTGTTGAATTCCGTGTTCTTATAACAAAGCAGCAAGGCGGGACGTAAGTTGCTAACTTGATGGTTTGTCGACCGTCCGGCAGACGAGAAAAACCGTTTCGCTCGTACTTTAAGTTTAATCTTAGCTTCTAAAATATGCCACCAAATGGCAAAAGGTGTTTGGGAGGTAAAGCGCGATACCTCAACGTGGTTCAGCTTGTTGCTTGTAAAACTGACTGCGTTAATCGCATTGAGCACGGCATATCGTGCATACAAGCACGGGCTTATCTAACATTGCAAGAATCTCTTAAATAAATTTATTGCGATTTCGGCTACGGCTGCCGCCGTAGACTGCCGACAGGTCAACGGCGCCAAGGAAAACGAACAAGTCCGAATACGACACACACCGACCAACGAAGGAACTGGATTGACAGCATCGCGAAAACAACTTAGCAACCCGCCTACCCACGAACCGCCGACATCTGGAAGAAACAGCTGCTGGTTTGGATCTTGTCGAGCCTTCCAGCATTCATCTAGTAGTATTTCGTTCGAGCAGTCGCACGTTTCAAATCACACTGGCGGAGCATAATGCTAAAACCTGTGAGCTGTTAATAAAGTAACTTTAACAACCAAGTATAGACTAGAAACTGCCCAATCGTAATTAACGCCAAGTAAACCTTCTTAATAGAATTTGATGTTTGCGCAAAACGTTCCATAACAGTATTCACAGGCAGTCATGTGCTGGATTAAAATAGAGATCTTCTATACAACAAGCGGTTATTAGTTGGGATTAATGGGGTGTGTTAAGTATTCTTAAGTATATAGACTTACTTTTAACTATATAACCACTCCGTAATATTATAAGCCCAACTGAAAGAGATTTATTGCGTAGCGAAACAAGTCAAAAGAACAGAATATGGTTTCAACGTAATATTAGTGCATGCTCACCTCAACAAATGTGCGACTCAAAAACGAATTCCTCACTGCGTAAAGATACTTTGTTGGGCATAAGTTCAGATCATCAGTATCATTCAAACCTGTATTTTTCGTGGGCCCAGGTTATTCTTTCACTTGTAGTGGTTTTCACTCCTACTACTTACTTAAGAGTCGCGCGTCAACAAATTAGTGGGTATCTCGTAGGAAAGATCTCCGTAAAACATGTTTTGAACATACGTCCCCTATTCGAACATGCGACTTCTGCAGAATTGGTATGTAACACCAGCCCCATTGCTGGCCTCTTTGAAACCTAGAGAATACACACGATTTTCACACGCGCATTATATCCAAAGTCACTTTATGCTACTTTTTATTTTTTCTATTCCAGGATTCTCTCGATCATGCTTAACGACCCATCGCTAAAACAGAATCAATGTAATGCGATTTGGCTATGCAATCATACCTTGATATGTAAAATTAATGACAAAACTTCGATCTTACCTACGACTCCAGTCCTGTTCAAAAACTGATGAAGTTCCTTTCAACTTAAGATGCAATTTGCCACAATAGCATTTATAGTCAGAGTCAGATACACAATTTATCCAATAATTCCATCATATCATATAACGATTGGTCTTGAATTAACTTCTGCAAGAAGCTGGTGAAGTAACTACATTTAACCCTTCAAATGGTTTGAACTAATTTATTGTATCCGCGCGTAAACTTTTTCATAATCAACAAATACCCCGTGACTCCGCTGATGACCGGGCTATAACGCATCTACTCCGTAGATTGATTTTGTTTACTACGTGCTTTCATATCCTTTGCTATTTTTCCTTTAAAGAGTCTCCTCTTTCAAGACTCTTTAAACTGGTCTTTCTCTTTTTCAACCTATTTTCCTTTGCCTCATGACACTTAGGAATTTTATCCTATGTAGTTCTTTTTTCATGCATCCCCTCTTAGTCAGATACAGTCTTCCCCTTTCCGTTCACTTCATTTACTCACTGGGCATTATGTCATAGCGAGATACACACAGTTGGCCCATTAACGGCATAACGGTAGGACTGTAGGCACACAAACACCCAGAATTTCCGTAATCGACTACAGCCCTGCCGTAATAAAATGTACCATACTATACCAACCAGAAAGACAGCGAGCGGGCCGCAGTCGAAAAAGGAATATCAGTGAATCCGCTACTTCTAAAGATGGTAAAAGAGCTGTGGGTGCGCAACGGCGCGCTTATATCTTCGCTATTTCGCCAAGGCTCGACTATCCGTTGCCCCTACTTTTTTCTTTTTTGCCGTACGAAAACAAGCGAAACTGAACAGGAACAAGTGCTGCGAATCTGCGCTACGCTCTGAATAAACGACGGATGCGTAAGTATGAAGCAAAGGCGGCGGCGGTACGAACCTCCACCGATTCTGCCTCCTCGAGTCGGTGAAAGAGTTCCGAGAAGCAAGCAAAACGACAGACGCAATCAAAGCTGCTGCGAAGCTGCAGGCATAAGCAGGGTACAAAAAAACGGATGAGGGTAAACTCGCTTCTTTTTTGGGGTAGCGGGGAAGCAAAGGGTATGGAGGTTCACACAAGAGCCCACTCCCGCCTTTACAGGGTCTTAGAAAAGGAATTGAGTATGATGATGATGATTTGGGATGATAATGCTGAGGTGTTTCAACAAGTTCCATACACGTCGCTGGAATTTAACTCTAACACGACTGAAAGAGGCGTCGAGTGAGAGGCGCTCTGCAATTTGGCGCAATAGCTCTCGAGTTACATTACGTTCATTAAGAGAGAAACAGTGAGATAGGATGTAGAGACAGAAAAAGTTCATTTACTTCTAAAGTGTATTAAGTAGTCCCGAAAGGATAATTGCATCTAAGTTAATCGTTGATTCAGTGACAAGTTTACTGAGACATATATTAGGCAGCTGGCAAAGCGAAAATAAATACTTTCTGTTGCACTAGTATTCTCTGTTATCATTACGAGAAGTTCAAGAGTGAGCCAAAAAGAACACGTTTTCTTACTTACCAACACTACTGTGATACTTACTAACAGAAAACTTTATGATTGCAAGACAATCACAGAATGACTTGTAACTTCCTAAGAATATAATAATAATAATAATAATAGTAACTTCGTAATAGAAAATTATTGCTGGCTCCCGCTTGCCAGACAAGATGTGATTGCACTCTGTTTTAAACCCGGACAGTTGTCAATGTGCAAACCGTTCCGCTTCACGCACAGTCATCTCATAAGATATTTCAGCGCCTACTCAGTGTCTATAAACTTACGAACGTACATACTATCTTACCAAGTCGAAAGTTACCAGGCGCCCAACATCGTGCCGGACAGCAATAGACCCTGCGTGACCTGCATGTGACAATGAGGATCATCTTCTCAAATCCGCTCACTTAGAGGGAGCGAAGTAAAACTGTGCCTCTCGAGATACTCATTTATGACGTCAATTATCTAACTAAGTATTTGAAGTCTAGTTGATCCTTCACTAACCAGCTACGTGAGTTAGAAAATGATAATCAGTAATCATGCAGAATTTTAGAATCACGTTACGATAACACTGTGTACCCTATAAATGAAAGCTCCAATATAAGATTAGATATGTACTAACTTGTACTGTTATATGGCTTTGTTTTGCATATGTAATAGCTGTTTTTGAATTTAAGAACAATATGATATGAAGCACTGAGTTTAAAACTAGCTACTATGAATATCCTCCCCTACTAACCACCGATCTGGACAAACATGTTTTAGCAGATTAAAGTGGGGCCCTATCCAACCAGACAAATTAAAACCGATTTTAGAAAATATGAAGTAAATTTTTGCAAAATCGGTCAGATTTAAAAAGTGACAGACAATGTAGAGTCGTACTTTTTTGTAGGAAATTTCATAGTGAGGGTCAGTTTAATACATTTCAAAGCGCAACCTAAAATACAAAAGTCGATTTTATATCCTTGAGTTATAGAAGAAAACACCTGCTCAATTATCGGCATAAATGCCTATACTTCTTTGAAGTATAGGCATTCACGAGCAAAATCACATAATGATCAAATGTGCGATCCTTCTCAAACTCAATCAGATCACCTTGGTGGATGGGTGTCCTTCGTCTATGATTGAAAGGTCGTACCAAACTGGGCAACGAGTAACAAAAGCTTTTAAGAAATACTCGATCATCAAGATTTGCAATAAAACAGACTATTATTACTTTGTCGTTAATTTTAAAGTCCGATTAATTTTGCTAAGCTGCATTTTAAAGTTTTTCAAAAACGTTGACACTAATTTATTCGACAAGATAGGTTTCAGGCCGATCTGCCCGAGCACGGTCGTGTAGCTTTCTAGTAAAATGAAAATGCTCGTTTTTCAATAATTGTTGTTGCTAGTAGCTTATATCCTCAGAACCAAATTAGTGTCAGCGTCATTTCAACATACAGGTTGAAATCATTTGATTTTAGCCGCGTGGAGTATATACGTATTCTTCCTTGTGTAAGATGGTCACCAAAACGTGTGGACTTACAACACGCAACCACCCTTTGTCATATGAAGTGCTCCTTTCGAGCTAATTCCAATTATATATATATATATATATAATTGAGTTACACAGTTTCGCTTAGTAAGATAAAAAACATATACACACACATTTTCGACGATATACTGAAAGGCGCTTAGCTGTCCCAAAGTAGAACTCCAGTTGTTAATTTTCGCAAACCTTCCCACATACCAGCCCCTTAAACCACCGACTGACAAGAACGAAAGCAAAAGAGAGGGAAAGACCTGGACAGGCACACTAATCAGACTCAAATGCTGCAATCTAGTGGCCGAACAGTAGGAAGGGGGCATCGTCTACCAAAAAGGTGTCCGAGGGCAAGTATGTCAACAGTTTAGATCTTGCATGATGGATTGCTTTAAGCGGCAACAGAAATATTGCCGCAGGTCTTGGTGACGGCGCACAGGCGTTATGAGAATCCGCTTTGATGCATTTTCAGGTCTCAGGGAATTACAGGGCTTGTAGGACCTAAGGCGCCCAGCAAACAAAATGGGAGACCGAGTCCACCTGAGCGGTGGGTAAATTTCCTTCGAGGTGAACCTTAGACAACTCCAACAGTATATTCGGATGAGCTCACCCTGGATGACTGAAGTTTGAACGATGTGTTTTCTGTACACGCTGCGCAACGTCCAATGAGCGTTGGCCTCCTGTACACTTTTTAAACCTGTCCTTCAACCTTAGGTGCCTACTTCGCGCTCGACTAGAGAGACACGATTTTTTCTCTAGAGGACCAAACAGATAACTTCGATTCTATGTTGCAAAAGCCGCCAAACCGTTGACATACACACAATCTACAAATCTGCTATCGTGCCGAAGCGTACATAAGCTTTCGCGCCAGACCCGCTAGGGAACGGTTTAAGCTACGAACAAATTAAGAGTCGTCGATGGATTTTACTCGTGCCTGTGTGTCGTGATTATTTTTCTTTTTTGGGTCATAATTATGTTATTGTCAATAGTTTAGAAATGTACAGACGCTGTATCCTGCGTTGTATACTGGTGTATGCATTCGTCAGTTCAGCGATGAAACATACGCGTCCATTACGCGGTTACGAAGTTTGACCAAAAATAACATCGTAACTTATCATCATCGAAATATGCTAGTCTGTATACCACCTCCGAACTGCAGAAAAGAGCTTGAAGCGATGCTTTCCAAAAGCAAAATATGAATGTAATTAGACAGATTTTTTCCTTCATTTAATTACACTTGTTAGTATATGTCACTGTTGGGGCGTAAAGCATCAATTTCTCGGTTAGTTTTTAACAATTAGGTAAACAGAAGCCGGTACTGTACAGGAAGCTCCAGTTTAAACCTATGCTTTCTTCGAATTGCTTACCTCTAACGCATTACATAGTGGAAATCCAGTAACATCAGAAATAAATAGAACTAAGGTCTTTGCAAATAGCTTTAGTTTGGAGCAAACCCAAATGTAGATCCGATTCACCCAGGATATAACATAGGCAGCCGAGCAATCCCTAAGGCACCACATAATGGACTCAAGGATCTCATGAAACCGCGTGTAACTTCATAGGCTAATATTAAAAACTGCAAGGACTCTCACCCAACCATATAAGGTCCGTTAAAAGTCTTCAAAGGATGACAAAATTAGGTTGCATTACATTTTGATGACTACCGCGAACCTTCGCCGCTTAGCGAAACGAACGTCCCTGTAACTGCATAGCGAAAATCAAACAGAAATGTCACGCCACAATTCCCTTATTCTCAGCAGACTCGTAGCTTACTCGTACTACTAATTGACATATTATAGTTATTTATTAGTTTACGAATAATACACTGCAATATCCAGCTCGACTCTAAGATATTCTTTGACAAAGGCTGGCATAATTTTTGTGCTTTTCCACCAACGATTTTTATATTAGATTACAAATGCTAAGTGAAAACTAAAATTCATTTCATCTTGGGACTGCAATACATCGAACAAGAACAATAGTAGGCGACCTAATAGGTGATAATAATAGGCCTATCCTCTAGGCATTGGGTGGTAGTTGACTGCGGGTGGCGTGAGTTTAAAATAACAACTTTGGCTGAGAGCACACCTCAACACGTCTCTCGATGAAAGCAACGTACAGCTGAACGGAACAGGAAAAACAACGACGAAATCTCATGTCTTATCTTGAGAACCTCTAGCTGCCGCCGTTTCCGCCACTGCATCTCCAACGACGTTCTTTTCATAGCAGCAGCGACACGACGACGATATGAACAAACAAAAATCTAGTCCCTTCCATCTCCCCTTACCTCCCATTATTCCATCCAGTTTACTGATTCGTGCAGCTAGGGGGTAACTAACCGACTTCGTGTCCAGTCAGCGGCGAAATGAGCCGTATCGCCTCGAGAAATAGCGAAATCACCGGTATAGTCGACAACTCTATTTGAAACCTTTCCTGTTCCATTTCATTGCCTCGAAACTGGAAGACCGTTTGCGACAAACTCGCTTGCTGCGGACTCTCTCGCTTTTTTCCCGCAACGGTGTTTCTATGTGGCCTGATGCGTCTATGTGGGCATCGTCGTCGTCGTCGTCGAGGTCATTTTTACTGTCGCCGCTGCAGTTGTTGTTGGTGTCGCATAACGATAAGCTGGCGCCCCCGTAGCGACATAACGGTCGCAGGCATTGCAGTAACAGCCATCGTCTAAGTATCGTTAACGTCGAATGCGTATGCACGAAAATATATACTTAGTACGTTTTTTGCTGCTATGCCGTCTAGGAGGTCAAGAGCTGCTATCTCGAGAACAGCTTTGCGCTAGTATGACAATAGGTGTATGCAGAAGGGAACGGGTAAACAACCCAATTTAGACTAAGGACTGAATGTTAAACAAGGGTGCTAACAGGTATGGAAAAGGAAAACATTAGGTCACTAGAAATCAAATTAGCTTGATTCTAGTCCAATTTAAATGAACGTCTCGAGAAATAATTATTGTGCTAACTTTTTATTCACACGATGACGTCTCTGGTTCACAGTGAATGGTAACAATAATCCCTTAGCAAATGCAGACAGTTTACTTCTAAATAAAGCACGGTTTATAAAATCCTAAAGAAAAAGGGGAAGGGAAAACCTGAAGCAGAGCGGCGTCTAGCATGACCGCGCAGACCTAGGAAAAATAAAAAAACTTTCTTACAACATATACATTCAGTGCTCTGTAGCGATAATTTGACGGCAAGTACGACTGCTAGCCGTTTTCGGAAGGCTCTACCGGCGCATCTGTTCTTTCATATTCTGACACAAAAGGACCTCATAGAAGTTAAAGTCCTACTCGAGAAACTCTCGTCCAACGGGCGGGATCTTCATCATTGTCAGTTCTGTGTTGAAAATGCTCATTTATTATGGCCAAAACTTGTTTGTTTTGGCGAATCCCATGTCGTCAACAACAGTAAAACCCATTCATGGTTGCGTGCACCGGGAACAGTTATATTATCTAACTATACACGCTAAAAGTCAGTTTTTTAATTACCACGTCGTGTAGTGTTAAACACACACAATGAATGTACTATATGAGGGGTTCTGTTTAATATGATAAGGCCTTTATCGTATCTAAGAGAAATAAGGTGCCGACCTTGTGAATGTTCCGCGGTTTTTATACTCTTTAAAAAAATCGTAAACAAAATTCTGTGTACTGCTGTAGCGTTCATCACTGCAGGTTTGCATAGATATGTAAATTTTTTGCAATTTGTCTCGCACGAACCTGTTCCTATGTTCCACTGTCGGTCGCTGCAGTATTTTCTAAAAACTACGCTATTCATTTGCGGCCTAGCAACGTAATGGGTCTGTACGGACTACGGCTACTGGGCAGAAAACCTTTTTCATTATCGGATCGTAGGATTATGTCTGCGATAAGTCTCTTGCTTGCACAGTTTTGTCAAGTATAGCATCTCTCCGATTCATCATTCAGTATTAGACAACTAAACCTTGTGAATTCTTCTAGAAAAAATTAGCTAGACGTTTGTGAAGTTATTTAAATATAACGAAACTCCAAACGTGTGTTATTCGTGCCGCTTATTATTCTTACTCGATTTTTTTCATCTAAATAAAGTAGTTAAAACTATCGATATTTTTTTCATGAGATAGATAGAAAGCAATATCGAGCCTCAAGGACTTCCATCTTTTTTGCCTAGTACACCCCAGGAGCCTAATAAGCATGTATATTTTGTTACTAAACAACGTGAAACGCCCATAATATCTGAGTGAGACGAGATCTAAAAAGTGCTTTGAAATTGCCGCGCTTTGAAATGTTGTAAGTGGAAAAATTGCCAGAGGCGTCCAATTAGGATAGGCGCAAGTAAACATCAGAAATGTCAGCCGGTAAACTATCGCAGGAACTTACATGTTGATAACTAAACGAGTTAATCATATACTAAGTTTTGGGCGTCGTCTTTTCCTATTCAGATTGGTAGTTATGTCGCCTATAAATGCGTACGACCGTTATCATAATCATTATATTATATAAACGATATTAGATGAGTAATTTATTTTTGCAGAGCTAAATTTGTCTAGAGTATACTGTGGATAGTATATTTCGAAGAAGAAAAAATTGCAGACCGAAATAGAGCTTTACTATAACAGATTTTATAATCCCTCTATTCTGGTGTCGTTGGCGGTTTGAGGCTCGATAGACAACTATAAAGACAAAGCTAATGGCATCACACAACTATGTAATAAAACAAATAAAGTGATTGAAATGTTACACTAGTTCTAAAATAGCAATATAATTGTGTAACTTCAATGATATTCAACATGCTATCGGCAAATGCTTTGATCCCCCCAAAGCATTATGCCTTATAATACAAACATAGTCAGCATCTATTCGTTGATCCAACATTGGCTTATCTATACGGACGGAACGACGATTTATATGACGTTGTAAATTATATGGTATTATATGCGTCTAAATTGCTACGAGCATTGCTGTGTTCACTGTGGATCGCTTCGGCCGTCATTTTTGTTCGGAGCATATATAGGTGTGCCAGTGTCTACTCAGATTTAATAAAATACCTCTATGGAAACTCTTTTCTTTTTTTTTGTTTTTTTCTAATAAGTCAAACCCATGTAAATTTAATATCGGCGCTCCGTAATTGTTATAGATGTAATATGGTTACTGTTCGAATTAGCTATAAATACTGTTGTACGGATACTTGGTATAGGTAATAGTTATACTTGGCATGGGGCATTTGAGGGCGTTCAGTCACACTTGACTGCTGATCGTAATGACGGAAAAATCTGAATGTACTACTTCGGCAAAAACATCCGAAAAAAGCCGTAAACAATGTGAGAAACATACACATCTTGATGTGGAGGATAATAGACGATGCTCGTGTATATCTATTGGTTCTTTACGGAAATGTTATCGATATAATTTATGGTGATTTCACCAAAGCGTATTGATCTACTTAACAGCTGCTGGTGCATTTGCAGTTGTGACAAATCAAATTAACATTTAACTGGTTGAAATTTCGATGGTCATAGATTGAATTAAGTCGAAGTTTTCACTACGCCCCATGACGACTTGTCACAGGTTTGGCGGGCTCTTTGGTGGACTGACTACTAGATGGCCCTTTAGGCTTATTCGATGTTAGTACATATGGGAATTTCTAGCCGTCATGCAAAAGGTCTTAAAACGACCTTTGATTACAAAGTAACTTGACGGCGGACGATTGTACGCTTGATCGTATTTTAATATTATGCTCAGTTTAGGTTGAACTAACTATTGATTCACTCATCGATGTTTGTTCGTTCTATAGAATGATTCCCATTCAGTTAATCGCGCGAATAGCTAGATGAGGCTACAGGGGTGAAAGATGTCTCTATTTATGGCTGAAAACGCCGTACCTGTCCTCTCACGATTAACACTTTAGAACCAGCTTCTATTTCCGCTATAAACTTAACGCCTTCGATTTGAGGGTCAATATGAATAAATAGTTCTTTCAGACTTAATTTTTTTATTACCTTCAGCTACTTTTATTTAGATCAGTGTTTCTATATGCTCTGCAGAACCAGCTGTTCTATCTGGGCTCTTGTCTTGTGCGGCATGACTGGATGTAACTCTCCTTGCCACCATTCGAGCATTTGACGTTGTTAAGAGACGCTCGTTCGGGTCGTGGAAGCCCCCTGTGCAGTATCAGATGTTATTAAACTCTTCCTCGAGCGTTTACATAACGGGTTAGCTTCAACTTCTCCGTTACCTTGATTTTCATCCTTTCCTCCTAAGCTGTCGTGACTTACTAGATGTAAGAGCAGCGGCTTCTATTCTGTCAAAAATAAAGATAGACAAAAGTCGACGAATCAAAGGATTTTACAGAACCTCCTAAGTGTACCGATTTAACAGCTGACCTAAAAGGCCGTGTCCATAGTACCCCCTTATATCGACTAAAAGCTCCAATAGTTTATTCCACAACTCGCGTCTGTGTAAACGTATCGATCGTCCAATTGACCTACCGAGTAATTCCACCGTGAGGCTAAACAAAGCAAGCGCGGTTAATCTGAACGCTTTTCTACTTGATGTTTAACTATTACTAATTTACTCTGTAAATGTGTGTATCGAACGAAAAAAGATATTTTTTTCGAAGTAACAGTCGTTTTTACAGAATTAAATACTTCTCGAAATAATACTAGTCAGGTATGAGCTATATTAGCTTGAAGCAAAGATCTGCGTTTCAGCAATAAAATATCAATCGGGGACTTCGAAACTTCTTTTTGAGTTTTACCTATTATCATCATAACAGAGCAATAATTTTATGTATTAAGTTATCCTAAATAAGCGCGAATATCCAATTAAGAACCAGCTGGCCTTACGAGTGCATAAACAATGTGTGTATGTGTTTATGACTGAAAAAATATTTTTGTTCGACAGATGTGCATTTACAAGTGCGAACATTTACTGTGATGTAATTATATGTAGGGAACGTCAGGTTTATCAAATACAACTGGGTGGTTATAACCAGCCTGTCATAAAATCATATGCCAAGAAAAACGTGAAAGGGTTACTTTAGTGAATTTCTCTCTGTCTATTGTTACTTTCCTTATATGTTCTATTTTCCAATACGCCCTTGTTCAATAGGATCGTATATCGTGGGCGTAAAAATCACAAGTTTTTTTTCAGTGAGGCTTTGGACTGAAACAGCCAAAGATCACTGAAGGCATACATATACAGGTGTTATCTGAATGAAGATGTAGTATACGGGGTGAAACGTAAAAATCAATACAATTGTTATCTAGCTAGAAAGTATTACGTGTAGTACAAGTCGACATCAGCCCATATAGAATTAGAGGAACGTTCGTCGTCTTTGGCCTCATCAGTCGCAGCGAAGGTATTGGCTGCTCTTTTCTTTCAACACCTACAGCAGCCATTTACTCGTTTCATTTATCTCGATCGGCATTAAACATACATAGAATAAAGGCGATAGAGGGTCAATAAGGCAAAATCGTCTATCGTATGAAACGGCATGTAGAAACCTTTTCTCTTCCATTTTTTGTTCTTACTTTAGCTCGCTCCGTCGATAGAAAGAAAATGGTTGTTAGGGAAAGTACGAATGAACCGACGGACAGTCCTAGAGTGCAAGGGATGAGCGCAAGCGAGCGAACCACCGCATTAAGCGGGGGACGCCATTGTATGGGGGATCCGAAAACGATAGGGGGAATGATAAGCAGACGAACCGTTAGGGGATAATTTTCATGGTCGGCTGACAGACCGACGGAGAACGTCGGGCCAGCCGCTGTTTTCTCCTTGGCTACCAGTCTCTTCGTTTCGTGTGCAAAGTAGTCCGAGGTGATCACCACTGTGGCCTTTTGCGGGGGATCTTCCGCCCGAACCGTTAGGCTCCGTTCAGTTGACCCTCTTCTTTCCCGCCCTTACGAGCCTTTATAGGAAAACTCCACTACGAAGGGTATGAGGCCAAGCGCTCTCTTCCTGCCCCGTGCTTCTACCTATCCAGCCAACCGTCTCCTGCTTTACCCGACAGTGGCCAACTTCTTCTTCGCTTTCCCCCTTTTCGTATCCCACGTCGTATTCGCACTCATCTCCTCTATACTAAATGCAACTGTGGGTTCGACTGCGATTGCTCCATCGTTTCTAGCCTTATTGATGATACCAGTACGAGCGGTGTGGCTTGGTAGCCTCGCTTCGTATAGTCCGCGAGCGTTTGGCCTTTCAATGCGTGAGTCTGCTAACTCGGAGCCCGGCGGTGTGTGTTAGTGAGAAGCGAATAGCGGTGGCGCTAGTACTGCCTATATACGGAAACTATGGCAGCTATGCTTCTCATCTTCCGACTACCGGGACCACAGCTCTTCGAAGCAATACGAAGGGTATTAGGCGTTTGGTCAACGGAAAGGAGAACGATGAAGAGGGGCAAGAAGAACGAAAAATCACTCTCATAGGAAGAAAGGTATTTGCCCCGGTACGTGTACGTGTATACATGTCCCTGTCTGTGCGTGTGTGTTTAACTGGCAAATCAGAGCTTATTCAGGAAAATCAGGTTTAGCTTGGAAACGATTCACAATATCGTTTGGTTAGAAAAACCTAATTCGTTACTTAGTTAACCTTAAACGAGAATGACGGTCTTTACTGTAGTAACCGTAACGGTAATATAGGACACGCGGCTTCGTTTCCTTAAGAACGCTTTTACGAAGGAAGGTAGCGTTAATGATATAGGAAATGATAAACGGGTACGGCTATAGCTTGATTGAGAAACGTCGCTGTTAAAGCACCACCACTCGGTGGATCAGCTCAACCGGGAACGTGCTTGCTTCGTGGCCAACTTTACCATACAGATGGATATTTCTAAAAAGCATCTATGTATGAAATCTACGAAATGTATTTGTTATTAATAAAAATTGTAAATCCAACATCGCTGTTAATAAGGATTGCATCAAATAGTCTTTAACTGGTAACATTTTTATGTGTAGCGCAGTTTGATTTTTTACTTCCGGTAGACGAGAGCCATTTGTGGTTAGACACGAATACTTGCTAGTATCAGAAGCCCCAAGGTTTTGTTGAGCGAACCAGCAAGGGAGATACGTTTGTTCAAAGGTTTAATCGAAAAAAAAAGAAGCCCGCTGTATTAAAATTGCCTATACGCCGTCCGTACACGAATCTGTTTGAGCTAATAATTTTAATGTATTAATATGTCTGCATATTAAATATTATTGTCTTAAAACATCATAGGTATTCGTAAAGATCGACCACGCACCGAAATCGGCACAAGTTAAAAGGCAATCTTTGCAATAGAACAAAGAGAACACTTATTCTTTTTATAACCGGAACACCCAGCACTAAGCAGAGTTGAATTCCTTATACTTGCCTGTTATACCGTAGTTCGCGTAACGTCCGTGAGATTCCGTTGTGCAGATTCACTCCTATCTCGAGGGGCAGCTGGTCTTTCAGTGTACGCGAAGCCGAGGCGACCAGCCGATCTACCCAGGTCTACGAACCCGCTTAATTCAAACTCGGTTGAAGTCAGGTCTCATTGTGAAAACGTAAAAGGCTGTCCCGCCGTGTGCTACCACTGCGCCTGCCACTCCTGTGGCCTCGATCCACGCAGTCCTATTCTGGGCCCTTCCAAGCGTGAGTGTCTTCGGCCGCTCCTATCTCAATGAACAACCGGCTGCCCCTACAAAGAAAGCCGTTCACCCTCTCCAATCCGCGCGTCCCTCATGCTACGATAAAGTCATTGTGTCGTGGTAAGTTGAGGGGCAAGACATTTCTTGCCTTTTGCATCCTTCGTACGGTGAGGGACGCCGCAGACGCGAGTCTCCGTGGACGACGTTTCAAAGTGAGCAGTGAGCCAGTTACGAACCATTTTTGCGTCTCATTAACCTTGAATAGCAGCTTCTAGTCGATCTAGTCACTGTCCTGCCGTTTTGCATGCTCCATGGATCTCCGAATGATGATGACTTCTCAGACAATGCTAGTGTGGGCAGGCTGGGGGCGTGAGGAAAGTGAGAAGTGATTATGAGGGGAAGTGGAGGGAGAACAGAATGAGCAACTTATTGAAACGTAAGTGATGCAATTTCATGAGGACTAATAATCATATGGACGCTAACCACTTGAAGCTGTAGCGGTAAGTAATTTCAGGGACAAGGTAGTTTCTTGTCACTGCCTAGATAAAAATTTTGTTCTAAATGAATAATGTTGTAATACATGAAGTTAAGCTTCTCTTGAATTGTACAGAAGAAAAAATTCACTCAAATGTTTACCAACTGTGACGTTCGAATGATCGTGCCGACTGTTAGGAGGTTAATAGGTTATGTAGAAATTTCAATTAATCTGCACCTAATTTCAACATGGTTAGCAAAAACGAATGTAAGAAAAATATACGCACGACTGCGAAAGCATTATCCAACCTGTCGGTTTGCTAGTTTCGCTAAACATGCCTATAGGCCCATACTAAACATCCATTTCTAATGGCCTCCCTTGGCTGAAACTGAACAAAATTTGCATTGCAAAAATATCTGTATGGCTAATTAGGCTCTCAACGATTTCTTTAAGACTCAATACATTAGGGATGCTACCTGAAAGATACTATTTTCTGCCGAAAATTAATATATATATTGTTGTCAAGGGTTAATAATTGTCGAAGATGGAAGGCGTTCTTCTACATACTGTGCTTGTTGATTTTCATTAATCACGCGATTCCTGGGGAGTCCTTTCCATAGTTCCAACTTTAAGTGCGTCACGATGTGTAGAAATCTACGATAATGCAGTTGGCTAAAGTAATATCTACTTGCAGGCAAAAAAATATTCACTCGAGCCGTGTATTAAGGCCGCGCGGCTCTTCTGCGCTGGCTTCCTATCCTTTTTTCTATAGATTATCTTAAGGCAATAACAGAATTAAAAAAACGAGTACTGTTTATCGTACAATATTATATATTCATATATATTCTTTGAAGCTAGTTGAGCCATATGTATATATATATATATGGTTCAACTAGCTTCTGCCTGCCTGTGTTCGCCGATGGCCATCTACTAATTGCAAAGCTTATATCAAAACATGTCTATGGATGAACGAAGTCAATATTTTGAAAAAACAACTAACAGTATTTACAGCGCTCAACATTCAGCCAGTCCACGTTTCACAACGTAGGCGTATTTAATCTGAGTCTGCCCCAACCACGGTTTAAGTTAGTCACAATGAAATATAAAATAGAAATTAAGTTCCATAGATAAGCACCTCTATAAAGAGTGAAATTGTACGCGCAGATTAAAACGGAGTAGGAGAAAACGTTAGGTTTTTGTACGTACTGCTCCTCGAACAGCTTCCTTGACTATGCCTGCACAAAGATTCTTAGATGCCTTTTGACTAGTCAATAATTGTCAAGTATTGTGCAGAACGTTTACCAAATCAGAGTCGTACATGCAGCGCACTAGCGTTTATAATTATCCACTGTTCATTTGAGACACTATTCAATTGTGCGTAAGATAAAATTACGTTTTACAACGTTCTACTGCGTATTATATACTTACATGTGACCAGAAAATACAACTTATGGCTTGTTTTTTACACACATTACAGCACTTTTTACAATTTCTTTTTACAATTGCTGGATCGCTTAGCCTGATTTTTTTCTTTCCGAAATGCCTCTGGTGGGGTCTAAAATATTGAGCGGTGTACTATAACGTACCAGCTAACGTTCCATCCACCACATAACCAGCGGCCGCCCGCCCACACCTGCATCGGCAAGGCGTGCTTATAGCAAACAGGCAGTTAAACGTCGATATGGGTACGTCGTATCCCGATGTCTATGCAACGCGGCTGGTAGCGTGCGGAGGCGCGCAAGGCGCTCCGGCTGTTCCGTGAACTGTCATATTTGCTCAGTAGGCCCAGATTTCTATCCGATAGCATCTTGTAGGCCGGTCTCGACGGGCACAGAAACATCAGTGTACATAGCAACAGGTCAATATAACTCCAACGAAACCGACGAAATAATACGAACATATTTCCGATACGCCTGATATGTTTTCTCACTGGAAAATAAATACTATATAGCTGGGGTCTACATAAGCATAATCTGATGATGGTCTGCAATTTCGACCAAAGATACGCAGATGGGAAAATAAACCAAACTCGAGAACCGCATCGATTAAGATTATGATTATATAACTTAGTTAAGAACCACAATAGCCAGATGATCGATACTGAACCTTAATAATACTAAATCATGCTGAATTTAAAACTCTAAAATACTAATTTAATTTATTCATTTAATCTTTACCAATCATTGATTGTTTGTCATCGATGCCCTTTGCGAACGTAATAACAATAACAGTTGGATTGAATAGTATCTTCGTTAAAAAATTAACTATCTAACAGTCGAACGAATTTTCTCAACTCCTCATGTTTTCGAGCATAACCTTAAATCATAGGTTAGTTGATGAAAAATTATATGCAATTAACTTTTTTGGTAGACACTACTGCTGTAGCAATTACGCTTGGGCAGGTAGGTGGCCGTTTTCTAGAAATCCGACAATGGACCATTGAGCCGGACCCCGATAGTGAACTGGCACCGAATCTTAGATGATACGGGTAGTAGGTGACTCGGTGAAGCGGAAATTTTTCCACGGTCCGTCTGTTGATGTAATGAGAGTCAAAGAAAAATGCAAGCCTATTAGCATCACTGGGCACATGTATGCCTCTCGTTCATTTTAGTCGACACGTTAGAGAGCAACGTATAATATATCCTGATCCTATTCCCAAATGCTTTCATCAAAAATGACACCTTAACTACCCTTGTAATACCTTCAGTGCCAAAAGGAAACAGTCAACGAGAAAGGACAGTCGTCAGATGAGGATTGGCATTGTTGGCCACATCCAAATCCCTAGTTCCGATTTTAACAGTGCAGATTGTATGAATATTAAAAATCCTAGTATATAGAACTCTTTGATAATAATCAAGTTATCAATAATAATGTGCAATTACTTTTGAAAACTTAATTAGTTGAAGAGTAAATGTACATGAGACGGGATACTTTTTAGGTCAATACGGCTCAATATGTGCCATATGGCCTTCAATTCAGTGCCTTATCGTCCTCTTGAAGTGATGAAGGGCTCACTTAATTCGCTAGTCAAATCAAAACTCGAGGTAGAGAGGCACGATGCACTCAAACAAACACTTCGCTTACAGTTCGATGCCACAAGTACTCTATTATTCGTGTGCATCATATTATCTAAATATATATGTAAAAAAAATACATTTATTCGCTTTGTCTGCTTGATTTTTTTACCTGCTCCGTTATGTACGGTAATCTGCTATAGCTTGATTGGCTTTTCGTACTCGGAAATAACCCGCTCAAGCCGCTCGTAGTCGGAAAAAGATCAACTCGTATGTTGCAGCTGGCACGGCTGGTGCTTTGACACTTGCCTGACGACGCTTTAACGAGCTGGCGGAAGTGAAGTTGAGGTCGGTCATCCCCGTTACTCCTGTATATTGCTGCTGCTACTGCCGATTTCCCGCCAATCTTCTCCCGTTGCTCGGATACGCTCGACACTGTGAACCATTCTCGCTTCTCTCTTTTCATGTACTTTTTCTGCAGGAGTGACTTCAACGAATTGCTGAAAGTGTGACGAAAAGTGTGGCTGGAGGGGGCGCCGTTTTCAGAGGATCCATGGCGCGGGTGCCGGCAAAGTCGGATAGCAAAACCCTATGGGATAAGCAAAAGCGATGGTAGACAGACGAAGCAGACGATTTTGACAAACTCATCCGCTGCCTAGGGCGAGTTGTAGCACGAGAGGGTATGCTGGGATTGGTTTGGTTGGTCACCTAGTTTGAGGCCGCGACGCTGTAGATGTCGCTGCTGCTCCTGTTTCTACTTACACTCGCTGGCACTGCTGCCTACGAAGAGTATCTAAGTGGAACTTTTTAAGGGTCCGAAGCATATCACCACCCAGTGTCTTTCTATCCTGCTACTGCTACTTGGCCGCTACTACGCGGCCGCTATAGCCACTATTTCGTAACGGGTTCAGCCACAGTTCGGTTGGAAGAAACGCAAAACAAGACTGGGGCGAAAAATTCAGGCGCAGGATGAGCGGGGACTCATGGCTGGGTAAGACCAGAAAGACAGAACGGTTCGGGGCGAACACTCCATTACGCTACGGCTGTTCGTTAACAAAAAGGTCTATATATATATATATGAAACTTCAGTGGTAAAGTGGAGCAATTTTAATCAAACGGTATATGTAGTAGACTTTATAAAAATGGCTGATGTATTTTGGATAAAAGCTGCCTAAAACAGCGGAAATTAAACAATAACAGCAGCAGCAGAAAAACTAGTAGTACTAATGACAGTGGTCTCGTGGACTCTGACAACAGATGATAGAAGGTCAAGTGGAAACATCAAAAAGAGGTAATAAAATTGGATTGTGATGCATCGGAACTCTTCAGTTTACTTCATTCCTATGTAATATTTGTGTGTACATATTCACGATACATAAACATTAAATTAACAAAGTGTTCCACTGCACCAGTTAATACATTATACGTTCTCGATCATTTTAAAAACATTTTCGTATGCCAGCCGTTTATAGTCATGTATAGCCCCTGGGGCTCAGAACATTTCAAATGGGTTCCAAGTCACAGAAATTGTCGGTCGTCGAATGATGATTCACATTTGGTGTATATATATATATATATATAGCTAGCCGTATGCTGTCTCTATCTTCATAGACTTCTAGTGCTAGAGAACACTAGCACTTTGAGGCGATCGAGGACGAAAAGGTAAGACTATAATTGTCGCTTTTCCTACTGCTCAAAGTTTTACTGGAAAATCAATATGTATCCAAGCTTGATTTGGACCTAAACCATTTATGGGCCTCGCCAATCAATGAGGCAAAGGTAATCCTAGGGGATCGCTGATAGCCCTAGTTGGCTCAACTTGTTTACAGGCGACATGAAGACAGAAAAGGGTGCATAATATATAGGGTCGCTGATACACTTAGTTCAGTATGCTAATTGCTATGTTGCATATGTGCATATTGCCGTGCCTAAAACACCTTCTCTCAAACGTGCCAGTTACCACTGAGAAACCATACACGGAATATGATAAATTCTGTTGTCAGTTCTATATAGTAATTTATAGCTGACAGACATTTATGATCTACACAAAAGAGGAGAAAAAAAGAAAGTATTTGAAGTATTAATGCAAACTGGGTGTCCTAATGTTGGTAAAACCTTTTCAGGTTGTTGGTTTAGGATGCAGTGTTTATTAGAAGCCTAATTTAGCCTCAATGATAAAGGCTCTCTCTGAAAAACTAACGCTGGTTCTATATATAAAAGTCTGATGTAAAGGCCAGCTCTACTTTGTTGTTCGAACCCCAAGGAAATGTTGAGTTTTACAGCAGATTATTGAGTTAACGACTCTTTCATTAATTGAGGCAACTACAGTAAGTAGTAATACAAAGTTTTAGCATTGAAATCTAGTGTTATTTATTGAAAGTGACATTGAATTGCATCCTATGCTTTGCTGCCATGTGGCTGAGCTAACCAGAAATGAGGTCACCCGCCATACTTAAAGCCAATTTTCATTACAGAGAGGCCGCCGTGGATAGTGATACCCCATTTTTCTTGTCTACCAAGTAATTTTTACGAAAATTTTCGAAAAAATCACTCGTATTTATGGTCAGGATTAAATTACCACAAGACCATCCAACGGCAGTTTGGATACAGAGCTCTAACTGTCCGGTAATAAAGGCTCGGAATCGAATGTAGGATCCTTGCTGCGATTTTTCACAATTGACCAGCTCTGCGCGCCAATATTCTGCGACGTCACGTATTGACCGAATGGCACTAGTGGTTTAAAAGGCACCCCAGTAACTGGAATAACGGCTGTCATTTTCTCCGTCTAATCCATAGTGGACGTTCCTCGCGGGGATTGTCTTGGTGATAAACCGAACCCCTAAACAATCCCCCATCACCACCGCCCTAGGCCCGTTTCGGGATGTGTTGTCCACTATGCCCTTTGCAAGTGCGATACCAGCCCCGATCATTATGACCGGCGGTGACGATTATCGGAAGTCACTTAGAAATAAGTTTACCAAAGTCATTGGTGAATCGGCGGTAGCGACAAAGATCACATGCGGACAACGACGTGTACGGTGAAGCAAGGAAAACATGTACAGCTACTAACAGTGCAGCGTTTCAGTCACAAAACGCTGCCGTAAAATATCTTATAGCGGATTCGAAAGGACGAAACATGTAATGTTGATTAAGGCGACTTGTTTTCGTTATTTATTTAGACACCAGCGTGTGTATAAAAGTATCTTTATATAAACGTAATGCAGTAAATGATATCGGAATACTTGGACCCAATCGAACGTTACCTGTTATATTTTGTGGCTTATGGGGAACTATTAACGGTAGATGACACGTAATCTACTTTTGCTGATCTCAGTGAGCCTAAATGTGAATATATACCCACAAAACGTTTGTATCCCACCTAGCGAGAGAATTTCCTCATTGGTAAGTACCTTTTTAAGACCTTGTTCATCCAATGTTAGCGTGCGCGATTAGCAAGTCCAGCCTAGCAGCAGGGGACTTAACAGTGAAACCGGTACAGCGTCCGTCAGGTTAGTCTAGCAGTAAGATCTGCATTGTATTGTTATTATGAAATACTTCTAATTAGAAAGCATTTCATGTTTTACTAGGCATATAATCAGCATAGGTAAGAGTGTATAACATGCTAGTCGATACTTTGAACACAGTAGAGTTGTACCGCCCAAGGAACGGCTGCCTTATGTAGGACAAAATCGTTCTACTTGGTCGACTAAATCAGCGATGTATGATCCACGAAAAGACGTCGCTTGTTCAATACATCTTGATGGAGTATTTATAAGTGCTTGGGTCAGCAGGGAGAAGTATTTATTCTGCCCTGATAGGATTTGTGGGTGGCTGAATTAAACATGAGGAAAAGAAATCAATAGACAGTGTAGCTTCGATACGGCGTTATCGAACATCGTCGACTCTGTATTTAAATCAATAAATTAAAGCGACTTAAAGGAATATATGAAATTGTGTACCTTTTAGCAGCTTCGATTAACGAATAACTATCTAATACCTGCCTTGTAACAATTTGCGCACAGATGATTATGGAAAAAAAGCCAAGACAGCCCTCTGTCGAGGAATCTGAAGGACACTTTTTCACAGGAGGCAAAAAAGAGATAAGTTAGTGTCTTATATTGCAGAAGCAATCCCTTAAAATGTGCAATTTACTAACACTCTATTCTATTGTTTGAAATGCACCTAGGCCTACGCATTGGGCTTAGGAGTATTTAGCTTAATGAAGTTCATTCAATTATCTGGGCTGATGGTACAGAATGTTGTTTCTGCGAACCTCGAAACCCGATTTCACGTAAGTAGAATGCTGCCACTGGTGGACTATTGTTGTTATTAATAGTATTTTTTCCTTAACGAGTTAATGTTCTTTAGGCATGACAAAAAGTCACGTTAAACATGTTATTTTGTAGTCCTTAGGTGTTACGGTAGAGATAACTAGAATAATGAGCAATACGATAGGAGTGAGTGGGGGTTGTGATATCCGTTGACGTTTGTGAGTCTCAATTGATTTGAAAAACTAAATATGCATGTACATAGTTAAATGTATGGATTTTTGGGAGCTATGACCTGCAGCCGGGAGCAGTAATCTACTTAGGTTATAGGTTGCTAACCTTGCGTGAAAAATAGTATTGTGTAATGAATGCATAGTCAGTTCCAGCAGGTTAGTTGAGCTTTTTAAGTGTCGAGCCAAGCTGATATAAAGAAAATACCAATGATCTCCGTAGATAAACAGCGGTCAGATCACTTCCGCATAATTTTTTTAGCTGTTTTTACTGCGACTATCGCCCACGTGCTCCAGCCATCGTTAATGATACTGTTTCTGCAGATTTCAACTCTTATTATTTTCTATATCGTTTATATCGCACCAACCAGACTGAGTTCCATCCGACAGTTTTCCCTGAACGCCGTTATTGAATTAATGAGAATATTCTATACCATGGAACAAGGTCATGTTTGAATTTGTGAGCGATCGTTGAACTCGAGCTATAGTTGTGTCAGCTTCAACGTCATACGGAATACTTCTTGAAAAACGTTATCTAAAAATAGCAAAGTAATGTAGCAACTAGCGACTGAAATAACGTGAGACACGCATACGAAATACAGCATAGGAAGCACTTAATAACAGCTTGTGTGCTGCTCAGTATATACATGGAAAAAAAAACTGTTGTCGTACTTCATTGCAATGCATGCATATGTAAGTCCTATTCCTATATTCACAAGGTATCTAATGTTAGAATGGTTGACTACACACTACGATGTTTCCCTTTATAAATAGTCAACAGTTTCGGCTAGCAGGTATGATCTATGGTTGTATGCTTATCAACCTTCTAACTAACAAAGGCATAGTGGTAAATATCTTTAGCAAACGATCACAGAATATCATAGATAGACAATTTGATACGTTTTTATCTATTGTGAAGCTTTTGTCAAACTATTATTTAAGCACTACACAATGGCTATCATTTGTTTCATCTGGTTTCTTGCTCCAAACTTTCCTGTCATCGTCAGACGCACCGAGACTCTATACTAAAGTGAAGAAAAGAGTTTTCATCCACGCTTCGAACATTTGTGTCTGGCACGCCTTGTCGTCATCCAGAACAGACGAGGCGAATGCCAATTCTGTAGTTTAGTGCTTAGATCGTTAATTTAGACATAATACACCCATTGGTACTGCAGGTGCCGATGTTGTATAATCTACCGATGTATCTAGAATGAGAGTTTGGTCACATGCAGGGCAAGAAAGGGAAGACCATACAGTACGGGTCTTGAAGGAACAAAAAAGCCGAAGCTGGCCGGACACAGAGGCTCAGATATGGAAAAGAACTGCTTCCTGCCGTTTCATTCAGCATGCCACCTACAGGCGACCACAATATCATCATACAGGACAACACCTATACAGTGCCACTGTATACCAATACCACTGGAATTTATGTTTGAGAAGTATATATAACCCTCAAGAAAGGCCTTCAATGGATACATATATGTCAGGCCGCGCTGTTCGAATAGTTTAATTGAAGGACAGCAAAAAGCATACTGTTTTCGATTGTTCAGGTTCCAACTTGAATGCTACGTACACCCTTTACCAAGTCGATTCTTGATAAGGTTTGCATTGTCATTAAATTGTGACTAACAGGCAAATATGTTTGATTTTAGCCTAGTGGACATGATTTCCTTTTGATCTTGAAGCATAGCTTGCTGATGCTTCTATGTACCTTATGTGGCTCATCTATTTTGTTCGTCATTAGTTGAAATCGCTTTTTTGGCGGCGTGTGTCAGGTCTTCGCCTACTACTGCGTGCGTGTTATGTATAAGATGGACTCTTTTAGCTATTTGGTCCTGGCAGTATTCTGAGGCCCAGCCCACAGACGCTTTTTAGATAAACGCATTACGCCAGCAGTAAGCGGCGGCTCGCTGAAGGATTAGAAGGTAAGCCACATTAGATGTAGACGCAGCGGGCTGTCCGGAGCGACTCTCATTGTGGATTTAGCTCTGACGCAACAAAATGAATGTCTAACAATTGGAAATAAACCAGCTCTAGAAAAGCTGAACGCGATGTAACCAGCAAACACACTGCCCCTTTTTTACATTGTCAATGCTCGTGTCGATGACAAGGTCAGAAGCCAGCCCCATGCCATAATCATTCACCCTTTTGAGACTGTCCCACTGCGCTACATTTTCCTCCTTTTGCCATTGTTACTATCGACGTATTTTTGGCACAGTCTTATTTTTTTTCTGTTTCGTCTTGGAAGAAGCGTTATGTTTGTACGGTCTCTTTGAGCAAAGGAGACCATTACTAGGTCCTCCTTTGCCGCCGGTTCATGGCCAGTTCACCCAACATTAACGCGTTGTCTAACAGTCACCTACCGAATTTCGTCGTCAGTGCCGCGTCAGAAGTTTGTCCTACTGCTGTTGTTGCGGCACCCCCCATTACGGTTTGTTCATGTTGGGTCAGTTCCGTTTGGCGACCAGGTTACTGCACGACGAGGTCCTGCGTGGTCTGCCCGCCGTCATTTGATCAGATGTGGTGTGTCCGAACGACATCAACTAAACGATGGCGTGCCGAGTAACGATGCAGCGGTTAAAAGAAACACATTTTCTCTCATAAGATAACGATAGATCGATAAACGATTTATCTCATAGTTGAGCTCGTCAGAGTTAGCAACATTATTTGATTCATTGTACTGCCCCGATTGACGTTGCTATTTGTCTTATCGCTTTATTGGAAACCTTCGAACAGTTGCGTCCTCGCTTCTTCTGGAAGGAGCGAAGCGAGTATCGCAAAATCGCAATTAATTTTAGCGTAGTGCTATTTATCACTCTTAAGCGTACTAGCTTGACTTCAAATATCTTGGAAGCTGTAGCCTGTTTGTGATAGGTGTTTGCGAAAGTGTGAATACCGAACCCTTAGCAGTCATATTCCATAAACATTCGGCTAGAGGTAAACAAATTTGGTGCAGTGTTTAAGTCGAAAGTTATAGTACAATTCGCAAGAACTAAAACATTCCCAAATCATAAGCAACTTCTTCTCTGTTCCGGGCGTAGGATGCAAAGCAGTCCTATGTCGTCCTAAAAAGTCAACGTGGTTACCTTCACAAGCAATGTCACTTTTAAACCTACGTGATCTTGAAGCATGAAGCAAAACCGTCTTCCGTAGCAACCAGAAAAGCAATATATATATATATATATATATATATATATATATATAGTAAAAGAATATAAGTCAATGCTGTGGTCATATTGTATATTTTCTCGAAGGCCAGTTCTCCTCTGAGTAGACCACAATTCGTTGTTAAGAAGCAGCACGAATTTCGAGTTCTCACAATAAGATGCTCATCTGCTCTGATCATGCCGATATCTTAGTTATCAGACTATGACTTATCGAACCCCAGAAAAAGTATTCCTGTAACCCGCGAGCTATCGAAACTGCTTGAAAACAAAAGATCTTCAATGACCCGGGTATAGCATAAATGTCACCGTTATGCTTCCAGCTTCTTCGTTTGTTAAAACTGAGGCTGAACTGCTCTAACTATACCGCCTATCCTGTATAAAACATGCAATGTCGTGCTGCATTTGCAGAACTTGCAGAAATATACATATCAGTGTGACAGTACTTTGACATTGTTCGGTACGGTCAGACCATGTTTCTTTGTGGCTTTACATGATCGTGAATCGCGTACCAAACATCTGTTACTGCCTTTGCCAAATACATTCAGCCATTAGACGGTAAGAAGTGCGCACGTACGTATGATATTCGACGTCTCTGTTTTTGCCACGATTGAACACAAAAGCTACCCTAGGTTTTGCTCAATCGCCCCTCCTCCCCAAGCCCAACGGTCAGACGAGGCTCTAGTTTCTAATTGGAGTTGCTTGATGCGTATTGCCGGCGGAGTTTAGTTTGTTGTGTCTCTTTGCCTCCATCTCCCTTTTGGCCTGTTTCTGTTTCTTTTCTGGGTTTGAGTCAAGTCAATCTCGAAGTCTCTTTGGCGACCAAACGGGCTGGGTCGAGCTACCTTTACGTGGCTACTTTTTTGATTGCCACCCATCTGCTGGCTCTTTGCTTCCGCGCGGCCGACGAAAGGCACAGAGGATCTATTAGGGGCTCCCCAATGGCCACGGCTTCTGCTTCTGAGCAGAGAATGGCAGAAGCTCGCCACGTACTCGATGAGGCGGAACCCAACCACAGGAAACTCATTCAAGCGTCGGTTCAATGCAGCTCAATGTCTCCCGTCCAGCCTGATTACATCTAGGGATTTGGTTGAGAGAGCTCGATTCGGAAAAGCCGAAAAGCTTACCGCACTGGTCATATGAAGAACCAACAGATTTGCCACAAACAGGACTCATCCCTCCATTGTGGAGCAAAATACACAAGTTTAATCTTATTGAACACATTCGGATAGATTAGAATTATGATAGAAAAAACGAGTGAACCCTTAGGTACCGAAGCATTTGAAATGGCCAATGCTGACATGAACATACTTTTCGTGCATAAAGTTATAATCGTGAGTCATTAAATCAAGATCGGGTGTGCGGCCGATATCGCTGAGGATTCGAAACGTCGAACGGTAGTGGCCTTGTTGATGATCTCTCGACAAAGTCGAAGCTACATACATATCTAAACAAATAACCGAAGTCGATGAATTCCCATTATTAACATGTGATACTGTCACGGGACGGGTTATTGTAAACCGTTTCGGATTCGAGGTCCGCCTATAGGGTCTATAATAGGTCAGCCATAGTCAGACGCAATTAAAAAATCTATATTGGTGAAATACAGCCAATACTATCGTTACATAAGTTATCGCTGAACGTCAGTGCTGCAGTGACTGAAAAAATTTAGATGATATTGAATTGAGACTTTTAAAAAGTATATGAAATTTATATAAGCAAAAATCGGCTAATGTCCAACATAATTATCACTGCAACAACCTCATTGCTGTAATTATGTTTAATTAGAAGATGGGCTGTCACTTGGAACAGACAAATGGCTTATAAGTGTGCTTGGCTTGTACTCAGAAGAATAAGGGCTAACAGCCTGAACGGGTCGTTGGAGTACGTGTTTTTTTTATTTAATTTAAGCATAACTGTTAATCTTAACTGGTGAAGTAAACTAATAATAAAGTAATACTAAAGTAAACTAATAATAAGTAAAGTAATATTTATATGTAGAAGTAGAAACCATAGCGATAAATGCCCAGTACGGCACTAACAGATAGAGCAAAGCTGGGTATTCGAAGAACGGCCGTTGCTCCGAGGCCATTAAATACCAGGCTTTATGGAGCTTGCGTTTGCCATCTAGGGCAAAATAATAAGGGGCTCCATTGAACAGTCCTCAATTTCAAGCAGGGTATGCTGAAAGCTCTTGAGATCTTTACGGAAATCCTATTTTTTTGAGTCACGATGTTCATGTGTTAACTATAGTGTAGTAGTCAGTGTAATAGTGTTTATTCAGACGGAAAGGAGTGTGTCTATGCCCGGCCTATATATTTTTTTGGTATCTATTTATTGCCGATTTGCTTATTAAACCATTTTTAAAGATTGCCACATGACTAGTGCTAAGTACTACGCTCGGTTTTTGTCTTTCAAAGCTTGCGGATTGCTTGAAATATTTGAACGCATCATTTTCTAGTATAATTTTTGACTGAAATGGCCGCTTTGATCTTAAGAGAAGTCACCCGTCGACGTACTTACCTAACTAGTGCCGGTGATCAAAATTATATACCCGTATATGTGTACTGGTAAGGTGTTCGCCAATGAGCTTAAGGAAACGTGTTGGTTCTTGTGGCTAGTTATGTGAAGCGATACTTTATACCAGTACCGAACGTAAAACTCAAAACATACATAATATTTGACACAAATTGTCTTAAGGACGGTCAGACGAGATGAGCTGGACTCATCTTGGACTTTTAACGATAGTTCAGGGAAAATCACTGAACCAGTGACGTGAAGGCCCAATGGGAAAATGCATGAGATATTCCCTTAGTTAGCATACAGCAGTCGTAAACTGTACAACAGACATAAGGTTGCATATGTAAAATGCGTGCGTGTCCTTTGTTTACCACCATATGACTTGGATAATAGCGAGGTTTAAAACTACCTTTTTCGTGACGTGAGCAACTTGATGACTTGAAACTTAACCGAAGATCATTCGATTGATCGATGTCAGATCATCACAGATCGGTAGTTTATACATAACTCGACACAACTAGACTAGATACTACCTGCAAAAACAAGCTTTCTCTATTCAGTATTGATTCGCCATATTTTCTGCGCTAGTCCCGTATCAACCGCAACTATCGCAAGCAGAAAAGTCAAAGATAACCGACTCTTAGATCGGAGATGAAATAGGAAATATGTCAACCATAATCTCTATCGTATATGCAGCTATAGGTAGTTTTCGCAACATAGATATATGCTGTTCATTGCATGTCGATTGCTTTTTTAGTGTTTCATGTTATGTATAGATATATGCTAGATGTATTGCAGTATAGTTTAGATGCTATGTTTGCCTCACGAAAATTATGCCATGGGGCAACGATAGCACAAAAAGTAGGAACAGAACCGAGCGGACGATTCAGCATTTTCTAGAATCACCCAACTACAAGTGGATTTTTCGGTGACAAAAAAACAAAGGTCAACATCGTTGAATCCGTTGGCGTCTGAAATATGTTAGCGTACTCGTCACTACGGTAGCATCTTGTATGGATCACCGTGGTAAAGTGCAGCTAATAGATGACTAATTGTAGACTTGAAACTGTCGTCTATCGACACAGGCATCTGCTCGCTTCGTCTCAACAATACGAACAGACCGTAGAATTAGGTATAAATACAACGCTTCAAACATGTGACGCCTATGTTTAATCACGGCTTAGCTATAGGCGCTGTTTCTAAAATAGCATTGTCCGATGTATGTAGCCGTGGTCAACAAATCCCGTTCGGCTATCAGGAGCAAGATCTAAACGGTTTTCTAGCCGGGTTTTCGATCGAAAGAAACGTGGTAAAATGACGGTTTCTGAAGAAGCCGAGTGCGCTCGAAAGACAGCGACTTCGACCGACTACTTACGGGAAAGCCCAGCTTGAACGTGGAAGCTTCATAGCAAAGTTTTTATCTTGGCTTCATTTTGCCTTTGTGGGCGATGCGTCTTTGACTGATCGGCTCGGCCGTCTGGCCCGATCGAAAGCCGAAGTTCGCCACAGATTTACGATCTGACGATGGTTGCTGGCAGAGTCATTCCTCTTCATTAGATGGGTGTACACGTTACATACGACGCAGCCATATAATTTTTTTGCCCGAGGAGGAAGTATGACACAGGCCCCAGGTTGCTCTGCTACGGAAAAGAAACCTTTCGAAGAAACCCAGGTTGTCGTTAAGTGAGTCTTCTTTCTTATATTTTTCTATTGATTATAGCGTAGGTCAACAGACCATATTGAACGGAGTTAATTTTTTTTCGGATTGCTTATAATCGTTTCAAAATTATATTCTTTATGTTCTATTTCGCAAGTTCGAAGTCGTTCATTTTGGTAGATAATCTGTTATTGATTATACCTAGTGTGCTTCAAAATTATGTCAAAAACCGCGAATTTTCAAACTATACTAATAATCTTTATGAACAATTTGAATGATGATGTTGATGAGCTTGAATTAATGTTGGAGGATAATTGTGAACAAGTACAGCTGCTTGAGAAGAATTCCCTTCTAACTTAAATAATAATTATCTCCAGCCTGCTTTTTAAATTGGGTGATAAAGTTTATCGCTGTCGAGGAAGTTCGCATAGGCAAGTTTTGGCAATCCGAAATCCATTATTACCCGGCCGTGTCTTTACACAGGTTTGAAGACGAAGAAGCTAAATATCAGGTCATGTTAAAGATATCATTGTTGTTTGCCAATAAGATACACGTATACTCGTAGTGGCTCGATCATAAAACCGTTATCATATTGATAATAGCACTATTGTGATTAAAATTGTGGAATCCTTATCATAGCTCTGATAGTATCGGCAAATATAGGGATGACAGTTTGCCTCAATGTCTGCTTAAAAGTCCGACTTTTGCTAATCAGATGAATGAGAAATTCAGTCTAAATAGTCAGACTAAAATCAGATAAAATACTGCAGTTATTTGAACCTATATGCCTCGCTATTCGTGAAAATCTGGTTCACAGGTTGGCACATGGCGTATTTTCGGGTGCTTGGATAAATCTGCTGATTCGACCAAGCTATAGAGGCCACCATTGGATTTATAGAATAAGTAAGTTAATAATACAATGCGTCATGGTTAAGTTAACTGCGTGTTAGCGGTGAAAAAACTATATGGCATAGAGGCTTCTCATAAACCTTTATCCTTTTATTCTAGAGTTTGTTGTCCCTTGTTTATTGAAGGCTTATGCTAGAAGAGTGTTTAACTCATATAAAAATTACAGGTTCTCTGACGCCAGACAGGGCCAGGAGTGGGGACCTATTAAATAACACGGACGATAAATTTAACGGCAAACGCAATGTGGACCTGGAACCATTGTCACCTGGTGTTTTTATTTTTTTTTTATTTCAGCCTGGTGTACACAGAAAGACTTACAACTATGTAACTAAATTTGTGTAATTGTTTTTATTATTTATTCTCGACCCCAAATCGGTTTATTGGAGACGGTCATTAAAAACTCCGTTGGTCTACAAAGTGATCAGTCCAGTTTTCGAGAAAATAGTCGGAAACATGCATCGCTCGAGCTACACGTAGATTGAAGATGTGCCGTAGTAAAGTACATGTTAATTAGAAAGCCAGCCGACAATACATTCATATTAACAGCAATCCTAAGTAAATATTTAGTATATTACTGAATGCTAAATGTTGCAGCTGTACGGCGATTAATCCATCCGGCTTGCCTTTCCGTTCACGTTTTCGGTACACGTAACTTTACAATCGTTTAGGCATTTTATCGGCATAGCTATTTTTCTGCCGCTTTTTGCCAGAAGTAAATGGTTTCACCAAGTTCAACGTTTTTTAGTACTTGGACAAACTCTGCATCAGGCCCTTTTCGCAACATTTTAATAGTGAAAGTCGACCTCCTTTATTGTATTTCAGCCAACCGTTCTCTGTTTTCCTTAATGGGCATATCTTTGTCGTTCACCGCAACTTCTTAGATCCCTATCTGTGCGCCGAATATTAAACCCACGTACACCCTTCATCTTGTGTCCACCAGGTCGCGTTTCCAAGCTCCACATAATAGAAGATGGACTCGTTTCTTATCTTCGCAAAAATACCCCTAACACTAACAGCTTTAGCACTATTTTTAAGTGTGGCGAAGGACAACAGATAGCGAAAAAATCGGGCTGATATCACGTCCGTACAGCTTAACCTGAGACGTAACCACTGAAAAGCAACTGGCAATAGCGAGAGAAGCATGTCTCTATGGGGCCAGCAGTGTGAATTCGTTCAAAGCATAGGCAAGCCAAGCGGCCAAAAAAGATTTCAGCGGTTCTGGACAAAGATACAAATACTATATACATATATTTCTTTTTTTTCATTAACACATGCAAGAAAAAAATCACACAAAAATGTTTTTGTCATTGAGATAGAGACTAGTTCGGCTCTCCTTTGCTTTCTTCCTATCCCCTTTTTTAATGCCAGTTCTCTCTTTGCCCCTAAATTTATATCTATATTTGTTAGCTGTACTGAATATCTTATAACGGCATATAGTTTGGACAACACTTTAAAGGCAATCTGCTTTTTTCACTATAATAAAATACATGAGTACGAAGGACAAATATCAAAAGAGGTAAAATAGGAATACTTAGGAAATTAGGATGTATTGAAATCCTAGTACATCTGAAGGCAATATCCGCAGCAAACGTTTTGTTTGTCATTAACTGATAAAATAAGTTCACAACTACAAAGATACCGCAACAGAAGCTATTCCATAGCCTAAAAACAGCCATAAAGAGGCGTGCCAAAGAATTTTGCTACAGGCGCTGACTTTTGTTAAGCAGAGTTTCGATGGCGCCAAGATGATTTTCTGAAAGATGCTCGTTCGTAGTTACCAGTGAACCTGCTGGTACATCTAGGTAGAGCAACTAGACGCTCTGCGACGGGTAATCCGCTGTATCAATCAAAACTGCAGTGCTTCGTACAGGGCGGCGAGATAATTTCAAAAGGTTACCTAATTTTAACCGGGAATCAATCTCGTAACTTCGTGGTCGTATACCTTGATACACACCCGCCTGGTAGTATTATGACAGAATGTTGCACTACTTTGGGAATAGGTTTTTACTGCGTATGATAAGGGATCTTGATATCTCATAGGTGCCCCCTTAACGAATGTATTGACAGGGGTTCCTTGCTATCGTCTTTTTTTTATTTTCGATAAACTGGTGGCGTGCTTACTTGAGCGAAGGGAATATACAAAAAAATATGCGCGAATATGCTTGGTTAGGGCTAGATAACATTTTATAACATTAAATATTTATCTATTAGAATTACCTTGATAAACAGATAGCAGTAGAACTCCGACAGTGACAACAGGGTGTTTTGATAAAAAAAAAAAAAACTATGAAAAGAAACAAATGTATGTCCAAGCAATAAGTAGTTGAATATTGGTCTTATATGCTTTATCGATTATTGACTATACTCTATTTATGTTTAGCAATATTGAACTACGAATACGGGGATGCACGCACTGCTTCAAGCTTTACGCCAGTCGTGTGGAGCAAAGCTATACCTTTCAATGCTTGCGGTACCCGACGTAGAAGGTTCGCGCGGGCGTGCAGATGCGCCTGCACTGCTAACTGTCATTAAATGGTGCTTGATGGTTATGATTGCTAAATGTATGCTTACCAACATTGCAGAAAGGAGTTTCTTTGGGTTGTTACTGTTTCTGTCACCCATCAACGCTGATAATCGTTCTTATTCAAGGCAAAGGATTGGATCAAGGAAGAACCTACTCATTGGTTATGCCCGCTTGTAGCCCGTATACATCAACTCTCCAGTATCTACGGAGACTGCAATTTTCTTGCTTGTTTTATAGGTATGAGTACGCAAATATTTAGCGTTTATAACTTCTCATACTGTAGAGTTTTATAGTTATGTAAAATACTAGTATGACTATTGTGCCTGTCGCCACTTCGCGTGCACGGCTTAAGTTTGCCATTTAGCCTGACTTAGGTCGTACATAAACACAGTATCTGGTGTTGCTCGACCAACAAGTTTTGTTACAGCTTGAGTCATAGTTGTTCTCATTCAATCAGTGATGGCGACAATTGTTAGAGATGTATTGTAAAGTCAATAGTCTGAACTAATGAGTAGCGTTACAGCCGCTTTCGAAGTTAAAGATTACGCGGGCATTGAAACTTCGCTCGTTTTTTTTTTAATTGGACGATGTAGGTATCTAGTTAGCAAACAGAGTCGCACTAATATAAGGCATTAACTATTGTCCAACAATTTCGAATTTTTTTTCGAAATAGTGTTTTGCCCAAAAAGCATCGGGGGGTCGCGGCTATTTTGGCGAAGACGAAAGATGGATACGTTTAAAAGGATAACTGAAAGGCAAAAAAGCTCACTCATAGAATACAAAATCGTCGATAATCCCGCGCACAAATCCACTAGCTGTGTGCAATGGATGAGCTTGTTCCGTCAGATCCGTATCGACCGACCTGAGCGTCGAGTATTCGAGAACAAGCTCACACCTGATATGAAAAGCATTTCGATGGAAAACCTATTTCTAGAATATCAAAATGCTTCTTATGAATGATAATCGCAAGTAGTGACAACTGAAGGGAGATACCTTAGGTTAAATAGTGTTCCGCGCGGGCATTATTTGGCTTTTCTGTTCATCCATTTAGTCCACATTTCACAGATCGTGCAGAAGATCTCCCAAAAGCGATAGCGTGCAACGCATCGACAGTCTATAAATTTCCCATGAAGGTGGCAATGACACCAGGCATCGCCTTCTCCATCAGAGGTTTGTATACAGAGTGTACGAAGTAACTGTAAAGTTTGCTAAGTAAAAGAAGGTGCTAGTAATCGAACATAATTCTGGAGAACATTTGACTCGTGAAATACCACTGACAAATAACGCTTCTGGTGCATAAAAGCTGAGGTAAATTTCCTAAAGCTTATGTTTATTTTTTCAGTCCTCATGATAGGAGAAATTACTTAAGAGAAATTCCTGATGTAACACCGAAAGTATTGGTTGAATAAACGTAGTTACCTTGCGAAAAAGTTCAAACTCAGTTTCGTACTAAAGTACCTAACTTGACACTTCATATCCACGTACACTATCTCCATGCTCTATTACATAACAAATCCAGTGTCAGTTTTAACACGAAAAGCCCTAAGTCCGCTTCAAAGGCTATTGTATAGTTTCGAGGGTGCCAGATCTTGTCTAGAGATGCAGTTTAAATATAGTACTAATTTTAGGATAGAAAGAGTAGCTAACACGGCTACTTATTATTCGTACTATGTATGAAGATTTATTTAATTTTATTTTCACTACTATGGCCAGAAAGACTCAAGCCATTCTGCGCGACATCCCTGCAAATGATCCATACATGTCTTTCATACCGAATCAAACTTGCTAGTATCTAGCAAAATATATATATTAATGAAAAGTAAAGCACTATTAGACACTGGCCAAGTTATTTATTCGCAGTGGTGGCTAGTAAAAATACTAGATTCAACACGTTTAATATGCTGATGGATTTCCTGTTTTGTTTTTTTTTTTTTTTTTTCGTAAATACTTCAGAAAGCCGTTTGGCTGTCGAACATGCCTGGAGTTCGAAGCCAGTGATAGGATAACCGGCAACTGGATGAGCTCAATTTTTATTAAAGAGACAAACGCATTGAAAGCTCCCTCAGGTGTTTTAAGAAGTATCAATTTAATGAAGCTGGCGTCAAGCAAATTCTCTGACAAACGTTTTCGAACGCTTGAATTTACGTTTATATAATGAAGAGTACTATAATGGTATAGCTATTTGGAAACAAGTCAAAAATTTACAGGATCCAGAAACTTGAACTTTATCTTCTTTAATTGAAACTGATTTTTATCTTCTTTTAACTTAAATCCTTATGACCTAAAAATTATAACTATGGCAGTGGAATGGCAGGCCATGTCTGCGTCGCGAATCATACATCCAAAAATAAAAAAATAGTCCTAAAAATTTAATCAGCAAATTCTTAGGTGAGGATACAGCGCTATAAACGAAGAAACTTAGATTAGTGGAAAAAGTTTTATAGAATTAAATTCAAGTCAAGATATTTTTCATTTCTCAATACAAGGAATCTGAAAGTAAAATCTTTAGGTCCATTGAGGGATACAGAAATTTAGCAAACGTAAACATTTTGAAAAATCGGTCGCAGGCTTAAGTAGATTAGTTAGCAGAGCATTAAAGGCCACACTTCACTGATGCAGGACTTAATTGCCACACAAAGCTGTCAATTTGCATGCCTAGTAAGCGTTGGCCAGTTTATTCACTTCATCATTTATTTCTTAACTATAAAGTCATCGTATCATAATAGCCATCTATGTATAAAGCCATTACCACGTTTTTCTCGTCACAAAATAACGGCTTTACCGACATGATAGGTATTCCACTGTTTCTATGGTGTTAGAACCTCCGGGTTTGCTTTTCTTTGATGTGCGTTCAATAGTAAGTTAAATTCCCGTTTTAGACTTTTTTTCTTAATCTTGTTTTCTCGTTTAGCGCAGCTTCCTAAACACATATTTATGTAAGGTCCCTACATATTGAGCCCATATACACGCTTTACCTTGTTCACATGGTCGTGCTTTCAGGCTTCTCAAAGTATAAGACGAACTTGCGTGTGACCTACCGCAAACGTACTCTTAACGCGTATTATCAATTTGAGTAACATCTTTAAATGAAGCGAAGGAAACAGACAGCGCTCGAACTGGTGATGAAGTAGAGACCACCATGAAGTAGAGTAATCGACTAAGGCCAAGTGCGGGTTCAATCAAAGCCTACACGACTAAATAGGATAGGGACTATCGGAGAGGCTCTAGAGCCGCTCCGGGTATTCCGCCTTGAATATTCGTTTGTTTTTTTTTTCGCGGGAAAAGGACCTTGAGCATTGGCGACGCGCTTCAGTCGTAAACACATATTATCCATCTCCAGACCCTAAGGAGGTTTTAGACCCATAACAGTTTATCGTATATTGTAACGGCTAGTAGAATAAAAAATAAATTCCTTCTACTTCCGGCGCGGTTAAACTTTAAAAATCTTAGCTGCTAACTGATACGTTGCCGGTCTTCGACCGACCCTCTAGTTCTTTACGACCTGACAAAACCTGCTGAAGCGACTAAACTCAAATACAAATTCCTCAGCTGTCCATCCAACCGATTCCTGCTTGATTACAGAGGATGAGAATGACAACCGGGGGCGCGAAAACCACCGGTCAGGTAGCCGACAGAGATAATCAGAACCGTTGCAATCACTAATACTGGTGCAAGCGTCAGCTCGGGATTTACATCGCCGCTGGCGTTAAAATAAGATATGGAAAGAGCCGCAAAGGGGTGCGGTGGCATTGATCAGCGGCTAGAACAGTGACCGATTTGAGGACATCGCGATAAAGACATTACGTCTGTTAACACTCGTAAAATGTAGTAGGCGCAGGCACGAGGGACAGAAGTGAGTGGTGCTTGGTTGACGCCGAACAGCTAATAGAGATTAAATAAACTTTGATAGATAATATTGACAAATGTATGCTTATAAATACTGCACAAAGGAATTGAAGCGTTCCTCTGTTGTTTGACGATAGGTTGCTGCTAGTCCGAATGTCGTTAACCTATAAAAGCTCTAGCCGCTATCCTACATATTGTCGTGCCTAGTCTTCTACAACATACATTAAAAAACTACAAGCTAATTTTGGCTTCTTCATAGTAATCGTAGCAATTTAGCTATTTACTTACATCCGTTGTGCACTAGTCGGCAGTCTTTCACCAACGTTATTGTGTTTGTTCTGTGTACGGATAACGAGTCTTATTTCCCAGATAATTAACACTACGGTGAAAGCCTATAGTGGTACCACTGTATGTACACCTTCCGCTGCAGCTGGCTCACTGCTAATTATGGCGCGTGTGAAATGTCTGTGCGATCGAAAATATTGTGAAAGATATACATAACATTTAACAGAAGCATTTTCTTTCTTTTTTTTTTTTTGGTTTTTGTTAACTATACAGGTTCCTTACCCTATTAACGATTAAAAAAAGGCAGCCCTTGACGTGCTGATTGAATCATTTCTTCCTTTTACCACATTGATCTGTACCACACCTAATTTTACAGCAAGATTTTTTGTCAACCGTATAACTGAGTTTTTTTTTCAGTGTATTATTCCATATTTCAATACGCTTTCTGAAGCCTTTTCTAGTAATTATTGCTTCCTCGTTAATCCGATCTCTGATCAGCAACGTAAGCCTGAGTAATGGCACTTGCTCATTAAATATCCCGAAGGCGTATCGGTGGATGGAGCAATTTACCTAGATGTAGGTTTAAAGATTATTGAGGGTAAACGCATATTTGCACAGAATGCTCCAAAGGTCGTATAACGTGGGCTTGGGTTATTTCTAACCCATTCACTCACGAGTAGTGTAGGTGACAGGCAGTTTTGCATTCTACCAAACGTATTTAAAGTTATGTGTCTGTAAATGTAGCTGAAAAAATTTCTGCTCACCTTTAACGTTTGATTGGAAGCTGAAGTGGACTAGTGAGCCCACCTTTTGTGTTGCACGTTATGCCATTTACCCTGTTACTTTCTCAATTTTTTTCTAAGCTTCTGGGTTTAATATCTAGTAATCCCACAAAACTATATTATCGGGCATATTACTTGTAACGTTCAAAGTAGGTATAGGGTTGAATGGCAAAACTACGTTTACAATTATGTTGCTTATTTTATTGACCATATAAGTGTGGTCCGCGAGGGCATATTGCCTGACCCACTATACTAAAAAATGGGAAATTGGTATTGACCCGGATAGATTTAAATGCTATTTGAAAGTAAACATTTTTATTGATGCTAACTTGGTAAAGCAAGTCTCATGGCAACTAATTACTTTAACCGCCCAGAGGTTCGCTCGTTCAGAGTTCACAGGACTTAGCTGTAGAAACTATGTTCCCTAATACTAAGTATCTTGCATTGAGACAGAACGTAGGTTAGTAGGTTTGGGTTACAACGGCCGAAGCTGTCAGTACGTCTGAATGCCTCTGGAAATCAGTTTCGAATATACTGAATATAATGCATCAAGCTGCTGTTTAAACTGTGAGCTCGAAATAGTGTATCACAGATCCGAATTGTCTATTAGCTGAATCGATGCTTTATGCAAACGCGCCTCCATAGCTCATTTTGACTAAGTAAAATTTTATGGCTGCTATTCGTAAACATATATTTTAAAAAAATCCTATTTTAAAAAAATTGACTTCGACTGTTGCTAGCTCAATGTCCGTCATTACTGTTAATTCGGCAACGTCTTATACCTTATTTACGGTAACATTATGTAGTTGAGACTCTATGTCACACCTGCTAGCGGGTTACGTCTGCCTAATGGCCGTACGAAATCTTCCTGTGTTTACAATTCATGGAAGCCTTGTAGGACTTTTTATAAGCATGAATAATTACGCGCCGTTGTGTCTTCAGCGTTAGAGTTCTATAACTCGACTCAAAGTGATATCACTGCCCGTAATATTAGCATGAACGAATACCGGTACCAAGCATTTGTCGCCATTCAGGTTGTTGTAGAAAGGGGCTTAAGTGTAGCTTTCCACGCCCAATATGCGATGGCAACGGAATTTGACCAGACCATGTTTAAACTTCCAATACTATGAAGCAGACATTTCCAACAGCGATCGTCTGCAGAGCCTTTTTTGTTTTTGTCGTGTCAAATTAACGGCCTAAAAATGTTCAGAACCGTTATGCGCGTTATCTAATTCAAGAATTTTTCGATTTTAGATTACGTTGTCTTCTTTGGATTCTTTTGTCGAGATTTCCATCCAAGGAGAACAACAGCCGATCGTAGCACAACCTTAGTTTGGCCAAAATCGGTAGATTTTTGCCGAATGATCGAATCTCCTTTAGGCTAAATTCTTGGGAAGTTAATTATCGTAAACATCCAACAACAAAAACTTGAAAAAGACTAAAAAAATATCTTGGTAAAAGGGCCCTTGAGAAGATAACCCAAGATGCGATGTACTTGGCAGCGAAACTAGCTTCATAGCATACTCTAAGTTAAGTTTCAGCTATACGAGGGTTTTTTTTTTTTACTGGTTTCTAGTGTCACATTAGACTGACACATATCTGCCTTGGCATAGTTCAGAGCTAGGCGCGGCTAGAACGTCGCCGATATCTCATTCTCGCTGAAAGCTGTATAAGAATGCAAGCTGAAGGGCAACTGAAAGATGAAGACCACTCATTGGGTACGATGTCGTCGATAGCACGATATACGGACTCATCAGCTCCCTGTAAGGCAAGCGCCTGCCCAAAACCGTTTTAATCATATTCGTATCGATCAACGTTAGTATCGTAGTTTCATTTTTTGGGAATTAAAATCCAACGTACAAAATTTGAATAGCCCATTTCGTCTATGCAAGTTGCTCACTAAGTTAACGTGTTTCGTGAAAAAAGAATACTACAGTCTGCTGTTTCTGGAGTAGCTACGCGCGCATTGCCACTGACTAACGAGTTCAAAATACTACGATTGGCGAGGGGCAGCTCAAATCCTACGAAAAGATTTCGTTTGTTCTATTTATTCATCCGTATAATCTAGGCACCTCATCGCCGAGGACATCTTCCAAGGACGATAGCACGCAACGTCTCATAGATTTATACCTTGAAGATGGCAGTGACAGTCGACGCCGGCTGTTCCATTTCATCAGACATTTGCCTACCTAGTCACAAGATAACCGCTACCTTTCTAAGTCTTTTCAATATTGCATTTCCATGTGTATGACACTATTTGGCAAACTCCGCTCCGGGACACGTCGAAGAGGCTATATTTTCTGCAACGTTCGAAATCATAAATATTATAGAGAGCAATCACATATATAGAAGAGACTGGAACTGGCCGAAAGTCAAAAGCTAGTAGTTCTAGTAAGGCAAAGACTACAATGCAAAGAGGTGCAAAGTTCAATCCAAAAAAGCAATTTAGATGTATTCATAATTTTAAGATTAAATTATGTATCCAAGTAAACTTTATATTATAAAATTGTGCAAAAAGTAATTTATATTACTCAGCAAATTATTAGGTGAGACTATACAGTTTAAATGGAAAAAAAAAACACTCGAAAATTGGGTCGCAAAACATAGGCATCGATCACCTTGTCGTTTGCACTGTACTTCCCTCGTATGGGGGGATTACTGACCCACTAAAGAGGTGAACATGAGCTATTATCTGTTAACGTGGATTTGCTTAACTAGTTTATCATTACTGTAGTTAACACTTGAACTTCTGATATTGAGCATTAAAAATGTTGGGACTCTGCGACATAGTGAGATGACGAACCTGAGGCCAGCCAGCAGGAGCATAGTTTCTTCAAATGATTAGCTTTACTTTGTTCTGTGCTGAAACCCACGATGCCTGCTTAAAAACTTAATTAGTTTCATAGAGCAACGGGTAGGGCCCCCACAGCGAAATCAACTATCTTAAGGTCCGCAAAGAAAGGACTGGTTTCCACATTACAAAAGGCAGTGTATGGTACGGACGAAGTATTGCCGGTTTGTGAGCCTTGAAAGCCTACTTCCCGGGGAGCGCAGTCTGGCCGGTACTAGTGGTCCGAAGCTAGGACCAAGAGCAAGCGTTAATGCCTTATAGAAGGATATTTGCTAAGAGCCATTTTGATTCAACGTTTACCAGAGAATTCACAGCCGGGAGACACGCTGACTATTAGCATCGTTTTAAACTGAAAATAACAACAGAAAATACACTTTCAGTCTGTACCTGTATTATTTGAGCATCCTGAGCAAGCCTATTACAAACAGATCGCTCTCATGTGACATTGAATTATCATACTTATCTGTCACCTTGATAAATCGTTCCGGTTCGAAACTCTGGGCTTTCCTTAAATATGCTTTATTTTTTTTTCTATGACAGTATTAAAACGGTTTTTTACACGATTTCCATAGACTTACACGTGCAATAAGAAATCAGACTTTTCCTGTCTCAGATGGGCAATTTTTGATTGTTGATTACTGTGAATTACCCACTTCCTGTTGTAATTGATATTTGGAAAAAAAAAAACTAATTCATAGTAAATCGAATTAATCAGAGTAACTGTATAATGGACCTCAATTTCATTCAGATTGCTTTATTTCATTACGTTTCTGACCGATTGCATGTTATTCAATGAAGCCAATATTTGTAAAAGGAAACAAACAATCATTTTGGTCAAAACCGTATTAGAATTGCCAGAATAGTGGCTCGTATAGAATATGCGAAATTACTTCATCCCAATGATAGGTTATCAATAAAAAAGGTTCATACTATAGGTCTGTGCTAGGTGAGCCAGCTGGAAGGTAGCATGTATTCGAGCAGCATCTTCTGGTCGTAGTCGATGCGGACTCCCAGAACGAGACGATTATTAATAATACGTTAATATATACGGAGTATTTTAAAACATGTACGCACCATTCAAAATTCAATTTTTATTCGCAATTAATTAATTTTAGATTTAAAAGAAGCCACATAACCCCCACAATATACCTTCTTCTCCTCTTTCTCTTCCACAGGGTATCTTTTATTACTGTTCTCATCAGTACACCGATGATAAGGGTGGGCTATTACTTCACAAACCTTAGAAGACACTTCAGTTGCTTAATTGAGGTTTCTAGACCTTCCAATAGAGTCAGTTTTCTGATACAGACTTTACCGCAAGGTGCTACCAAAAGAAGAGCTCTCTGACGCAAGGTCTGAGGAACAGCCGAAATATTCTATGAGATTTTATCGTCTAACCTCCCTGTTTGCAAGATTCTAACAAAATATGCTTTTGCTTTTCGATGATCGTGTGCATGCCCTCCGTTCTATTAGAAACAAATTCAGCACCCTTATAAAAATTTCCCCGAACGCGGGAAAAGAATCGATTCTTCCAGTAGATTCAAATAATTGGCGACCGGCGCCGCACTATCAAAAATAACGGTCCAACTGAAATTCTGTATTACACTGTAACTTCAGAATTAGCTGAAACATTTAATTGAAATGTAACTTCATCGCGCCAAACAAGCTTTCCCATTGTGTTGGTATTTTTCAAAGGAGCCGGTTCAAATCATCTTCATTGCTAGCGTATGCCAATCTAACACTTGGATTTAGAGCGGTCCAAAGTGCACCTGATGCTGATACCAAGTTCATCCCTTGAGTGTCCTACAGATTTTTTGGACGTTTCTTTTTTCAGTACTTGTTCATGCACCATGAAGCTCATTCATATTTATAGTCGTCCAGAGTGTCGTCTATGAACATACTCTATCAGTTCCAAACTTAATCCGATTAATTGTAAATTGAATCTTCCTGAAATTCCCCGCGATATGATCCTTGTACTGTACGTTTTCCTATTTTCAAAACCATTTTAAAATTAATCTGCTCTGTACGAAAGCCAGTTGTAGTATACTCATTATTTTCTATTAATTACGCCCTGAGAAAAAAAGGAAACAAATGGCAAGTTATGAACCATTAAACAATGTGTATATTTTTTTAAATACTCTGTATTATCAGTAATGTTATTTTGTTCTGTATGTAAAAGTTGATAGAAGTGACTAAGTACATTTAACCGTTATGGTTTGGAGAAGAACCTCTCTCCCACAAAGCCTTCGAAATTATCTGCGCGAAAAATGGGTCTTAGCGTCAGCTTGAGCACAGGAAAGCTGATGCTAAACATGGATTATGTTATATCTCGAAAAGGGGTGATATTTGAAAATAATCAGATTGAGAATTTAAAAAACATCTGAGTTTTAGCTAGTGAAGGTCTCACACAGAAGATATTCATGCGTCTATGACTAGTTATATAATTGAGATCGTACAGCTTTTTGTTGATTTGGAATCATCGCTGGCTTTCCTCATCGAAATGATACTTCTAAATTGTTTGATCTTTTCCTCTATAGTTTTCTATTATGAATTGTATTTTACCAACAAGTGGAGCATCACAAATACGCACGCAAGATAACACAAGATGACAGCGTACTTTAGCTAACTCCATTTATCCACGATGTGCTATTAAAACAAGGTCTTGTCCCTGATTTTTTCGGAGATGTGTTTGTTTTTTTTTTTTTTTTTGAACATATGTGTTACATTAATATATGTAAATTACTTGTACCGAATAAAGAAAAAATGGCGAGAACCTAAAAGATAACAAAGACAACTATTGAAAAGTAAACAATGTAGCAATCACGCGGGAAACTAGCCAAATTTAACGGTCTGTCAAATAATCTTCCGTAACCTCTTTTCCTGCTTCTAGATATTCCCCACTTACTAGAAGGTCTCTCACTTGAAGATTTTAGCTTGAACATTGATAGCTACAGGATAGAACAGATGTTGACATCAAGCATTGAGGAGGGAGATAATATATCTGAAAGGGATGAAGGAACAATGTCGGGGTAGTTTCATTATCCGACCCCCATCACTTAATCCTTTAGCTTGTTTAATGTATTATTTAGCCTATTTGGAAAAATGAAAACGAACGAAGTTTACAGGCAACGACGTTGCTTTCCATACGGAAGTGATAAGTTAATAACAGACGTCAACGAACTGATGGCAATCGATCCTGCTAGAAGAAGGTTCATTAGACGTACATCGTAGAAGGTAAGTTTATTCATAAGTAACCTATGATATCTTCATGGTACGGTACTGTACTAATGCGGGAACTTATATACGGTAGATAAGTTTCTGCATAAACATTAATGTTATATAATCATATTAATTACTTGCAATGAAAAATACTGACTAATATAGCTTTACAGAGTTAATAGCTTTTATACCTAATAGCCTTCCCGGTCCGCGTCAGGTCTCAAACAGTAATTCGGTCGGTGTTACTCTAGCTATCGTGCCGTCAAGGCGAAAAGAAGCAAACACTGCAAGGAAAATAGGAAATATTGCGAAATATCCAGGCCCATTTCGTTGACATTCAGAAGTTACGGAAATTAATACGTTTCGTGTATCGTTTTATTCTAAAGGAAATAGAAAAATACGAAGAAATTCAGTGTTTCAAAATCCCAACTGGTCAACCAATCTGGCAATTCCTCTCTGGCTTTTTTATTTGACCAACAAACGTGAGAAGCTATTGCCCGCACTTTATCACACCAGCATTTTGTATTTTGACAATATTCAGCTGCGGTATTTTATCCCTGTCTCAAGATCATCCAGATTCCGGTGTATCATTAAATATATTTGATGTCATAAGCGTTTGTTTACTGTTTACCAAAATCAACAGCGAATCAAGGTAGTGTATGATTGTCCTCGATGAGAAAAAAAATCCTCCATCCTTTATGGTCGATGATGGAAGAACAGCAAACGAATTTTTGCCATGCCATAGCGAAAGAATGATTAAACGACTAAGCTGGGACCTTTCCATAGCGACACGAATCGACTTTATTCAAGCAGATTGTTTTTTGATGTTCGGAATGAGGGTTCGATGATGGAACTCGAAACTTCACTTCTGTAGCTCTCCGAAATGAAAAAACATAATAACTCTATATTGTATAATTCTGCTGTTGTCCTCCTACAAGTTCGTCTAGCAGTTCCCCTACCAGCAGTTGGGTTCTTGCATAAATCTGCTATGCGTTTTCCATGGAATTAATTCGATGATTGATAAATAAAATGGGAACTAATCATCTTTCAACTTTCACTTAACTTATGCATTGTTTGTTGTCTTGTAAGTTTCATTCCGGTCTGTTTTACTACTAAAGCGAGGCAATTCATTCGTCATGTGCTTGAACGCATCTCCTACGACTTAGCACTAGCATTATCAATGACCACGTTCAATTTACATGCAGTACCTCGTCGTAGCTACGTGCTATTATATTTAACATCATCGTTTACTCCAGCACAGAGACGCACACACACCCGCATTTTTCAGTGGCCCCACGAAGCTTAAACGAGGCGTTGTTGTTATGATGAATACATCTAATCTATTCAGTTAGCTACACCATTCTGCTAAAGGCAAATGACATAGCTAGCAGCTGCCCCAGTGCCCATGCACCGCCAAGCTAAACACATCTAGTGGACCCGATGTTTCCAGCCGTCCCACAAATGTTCCTCTGTCGAATGGAACTAGCCCAAAAGACACTTAACGGGCATTAAGGAGTTCCAAGATGTTCATGGACACTTTGGAAATCGTCGCGGTCTATCTTATATGACGCCATAATGAAGCTCTTGCCAGATTAGCGCTTGTTTCCCTGATCGACCCTTACGGCAGTAAACGGGGGTTAAAGGAGCTGAACGAACGCCAGAACGCATGGCGTGAAAATGAGTGGAGAGTAGGCAAGGAGAAGACGACTGGGCCACCAGCAGCGTGTTAGCTATGTGAATACAGAACGAGGCGACAGACGAGAGACGATGGCAGCCCGACAGTCAGTCGAACTGCCGAACTGGGCAGCTCAAGCGAGATACCGTAAATGTCTTCTCACTCCTGTTAATCACGTTAAGCCAATTTGGCCTCTGGCGGCCACGGCGGCGGCGTTACAGGCAATAGCATTGACAGGACCGCTGTGTCCTTTGTACCGTTGTCAGACATGCATCCCTACAAAGCTAGCTTCGGTTCGTATACACACTGTTCTCATCCGACATTTTCATCTTCATTTTCTGAACTAAAAACATTGCGTTGTGAATGCATTGATACGGGTTTGAATCCTGTTCCAAGCAATAGAACCATACCTCACATAAGTATTCTTATTGCTCGATGGTAAATGTAATCATGAGTATCAGTGATTACGTGATAAGTTCCCAGTTTGCCCTTTTTGTCTATTTAGTTATTGTATTCGTAAATTGCGGCTATGCTGGGACGCTATCACCTGACCAGAATAGGTTGTCAAGGTCCAAAGTTGCAAAGGTCCCGTTATAAACTAATGATAACATTCAATATATAGGCTAGCGGAAAATCGTTTTCATGGCTGACTCTAATCATATATTTTGGCGACTTTCACCTCCAGCAGAAAATAAGTGCCACAGCGGCATTTAAGGTATTGAACAAGTGAAAAGTAGGATATAAGTAAAGCATAACTCGTCGGCGACATTTATCAATAGAGAAGCCCCTGGCAAGTTGGCGTATAGTATACTGAACACATCAGATTAACAGCGCAATCAGACCGATAGATCTAGAACTCAACTCTGAGCAAGAATTAGGATCCAGCAAGCATACGGGAGCTCGTAGATGTTCGTTCGGTTTAAAAAAATCTTGCTGAGATCTTGCGATGCCATTTTTGACATTTTTATTTAAAGGAAACATTTTCTATTTGTCTTTTATTATATATTTAAAGTGTTGCATTTGCTTAGTATTTGAACAGAAAAAAAAGGATACGAATACTGGAATACGACACACCTGATTTTACATCAGTAGAGATCCTAACGTTGGTATGATTAAACCAGCAGAACGAATAATACAAATAATAAGGCAGTTTTATTGATTATAACTTTGACACATAACCCTTAGCATCACTCTGTTAATTTGGCAATAGACAAAAACTGTTATTTTAGCTAATCATTAAAACAAAGAAATGACGAGGTAACATATCGACAGGGAAAGTTGGTCCAAAGTGATACAATCAACTAATTTTGCTCGTGTCCATCCTACTTCGAATTGTTATCTCCTTTAGTTAAACGTTTTTCCCTAAAATTAGCCAACGTAGCCGTTCTTTACCAACGTTTTTTAATTAATAGCCTTACGATAGTTCGCCGCATCCGAAAAACTGCTATCACTTAGAGTGTTCCCATATTGCAATATGTATGAATTTACAGAGTTAACATGGGAGGGTTTCTGCTTGCAATTGAATCATCTGCAGGGTGCCGGCAGATCTCAATGGCGTCGTTCGACTTGCGGCTCGAAAGAGAGCGTCACCCTGGTATCATCGTATTAGGGGAGCGGTGGGATCACCTCGAGTCGTCTGTTAGAAAAAAAGATTTTCGAGGTTCCATGGTGCCAGAGAGCAGTTGCAGGAGAGAAGCTAGCATCACTGGCTGTTTGTGCCGGAAGAGGGCGTACAAAAACGTGTGACAGCTACCCTGACACACCAGTGCCGCTACGAACGGAACAGCTATTCCGGACGCAGTTTGAGGCAGACGTTCTTCAACATCAACATCCTGTACTGTCATGGCCCACCCTACGCGGTATTGGCTAGCTGGCTTGCCTGCTTTTTCTGGTGCAATGCGCTGCATTTGCTTTTCTGTGTGACAACGTAACAAGGACAAGAAGGTTCTACATGAACGAAGAAAGCACGCCAAAAGAAGCATTCAAAGAACCAGTTTGGTTGACTATAATACAGCACACATATAAAGGCTCGTAGGATCGTTGGCCAGGCCAGCCTTTCACGCCGTCTCGTGCCACGCTCATGAATCTCGGAGTATTTCAATCCTTCGTGTGGCCTTAAAAGGCAAGTTTCAAGTCGAAATCTCTTCTAGTGGAGAGAAAACAGATCTGCTCTTTTCCTGACCCGTTCTGAGTCCGTCGGATGACCCGACAAGCAGCTAGCTCGATATATCCTTTCAATTTTACTCCCACAAGTAGGGTCAACAGTAGGCTGTTCGTTTCGCCGAAGACGAAGTGGTCACTCAGTTTGCACTCGTGAAATATGGTAGAGACGGCGAAAGGACATCATAGGGGCAAAACAACCGGCATCGCCATTAAAAGCTCTCCGACTGCACCATCTCGGAGATCTTTTCTCACTACTTACGCTGAACTGTCACCTCTGCCGCTATTGCTGTAACTCAAAGCTTTCAGTAATTTAAACAATAACAAAATCTACCTTCAGATCTTACTCTCGTGCTGAATTAGCAGAATCTCTATTCGGTAGAGATGCTACCACCTCCCAGATCTTTAAATAAACAGTTAAGCACAACAACACAATTTTACAGTGTGACTCGATGGAATCTAAAACTAATATGAGTGGTGCTCAAATTCACTGTCCCCCGAAATCTAGCTGAGCCAGCCTATAGTAAGCATTTAATTGTCATGTTAGTCTATATAAGACAAACGCATGACAGACTTTTGTTCTATGCTCACTTTGCTGGCATTATTAATAAGTATAGTAACTTTAAATGTAATATCAGGTATCGGAGTTGGGTCCTGTAGAATCCCAAATGTTATATATAAGTATTGTGCTTTATTTTACATAGATTTATAGTGTAAACGCTATCGCACTGTTTCGGACGCAGGCGCAAATGGCCTTCGCCGTAACTGACTGGTTTAGTCACTTCTCAACTCCCAAATGGTTAGAACATGACCAGTCATGAAGAGCGCAACTTAAGAGCTTCGGGATAGGAAAATTACACTGAAGAAGTATAGCATAATTTGTGACGCCGGCAAGGGCCGAAAACAACGGTTGAAGTTGCATTAATACTATTAGTCGATACATCGGCTACAAGTATTGTCCTCTAATTAAAAAAAAGTATGAATTACATCTCTATCGCCTATAAATTGATTATTTACCACACGGTATATATAAATAAACCATCCGGTGCGTACTTGTCGTTACCAAAACGTCACAAGCATAAGGCTTTCGTTAACACAAGCCAGTACACTAATGAATTTAACTGACAGCTACCATCTACATCTTTGGGGACCAACGAGTCAACTTCGAAATCTCACAGTCGTTCCTGTTAAGTTTTATTACAGCGAAACACATGGCATCAAAAAAACTCAGGGCTGTTTCATCTGTGCGCTGGGGCATTTTGCACCACGCCAAATGTTTGATAAGCACACTATGTATTTTATTTTAAATGGTCAACCGAATGTTTCATGTGGAAATACTAACACTAAAAGAGAACATTTTTACGCCCTGATACCCAATGAATGTTAAGGTCGTTTAATGTTACTTCTTAAATCTGACCTTTGGCCTGTTGCTGGGTTGCAATGCTAATTGAATATATAAAATCGTACTCGATGTTACCTGCTACCTAACTGAGAACGACTTCACATACACATCATTACCATTGGCAGTTGTTAAACAACTTCTAACTTAAGACATATGCCCCAGGGGGACTATATTTTCTTCTTTGACTTATTCCGAATAATGATTACAGCATCAATGAAAAACTTGCACATTTAATTATAATCAGAACATTTTATAGGAATATGGCTGAGTGTATGATAATACGCTATCTGCCTTTCATCAGACTGCCGATTCGTATATTTTTCTCCCGGGAACCTTCACCCCCTTTTCCATAGCTGCTTCGCCTTCAACTATTATTGATAAAAAAAAAAAGGATTGACATGGTTATATTTATCATATATGCCTTAAATATATATGCCTTATCATAACGCGATGATTTACGCTGTAACAAGGAGTCGCGCAATGCAGCAATCTAACCGTAAGCCCCCGCTTGGAGACCCTTGGTACGTGTTTCAAGCTTGAAACAAAAAGTCCCCTTGCTTCTGCAATCAGCTTACCGCGTCGACGTCGGACACCACCGTTGCTGTTACCGCTTTGAAGTCGAATCCATTTAAGGTTTTTTGCGGACTAAGTCCCTCCCAAGCATCGTAAGTCGTTGTTTCCCGAGTCGCCTCAAAGTATTCGTTCAGTGTTTCCGCGCGACGAAGCTTTTGGTGAAGCATCTCTCCCATCAGGGGCATCTCCTCATCCCGCGGGGCCATTTCTTGCCGTCCCCTACTTTCGTTTTCGTGCGCCTACTCTGCTGGCCAGTTAGTCGGTGTGGCTTAACGCTCCCTGAATGGTTCTTTATGCATCGTCGGTGTGCGTTTGAACACAGGCCCTCTCCGGCGAGCTCCTACACCTTCCAAATTAGCTGGACCCCTTCGTCGCTTTTCTCTGGTTCTCTCAATGTCCCTTTCTCGCTGCTCGTTGTTCCTCTTTGGGCCTACTCTCTTTGAAGGCCGTCCCGCCTGGTTACAAGCTACAGGCCGTCTAGAGTATGATGAGCCAGCTAGCATAAGGACCTAGGATAAGCGGAACGCGTTGGAGACGCATGGGTAGGAAGGGGCATAATGGGGTGAGTGCCGTCTTGATGTGACGACCACGTCATGTGCAGCGGCGAGCTCCGTTAACGTTAGCGCTAAAGCTAAACAGCATTCTGGCTCATAGACAATTTTATGGTCGTTCTCTTCGTAAGATACGTTTACGATCAGAGCAGTAGCAGCGAGTGGCCATTGCTATCCGGCCAGCAGAGTTTTCGCACCATAGTGTGACGTCGTACGTTGTACACCGCAGGGACCTTCATGCTTGATTCGCTACGAGTCTCTCTGGCCGGTGCAGTTCCTTCGACTGGCGTCTCATTGCTTAGCTGCTTGCCGCTAGCACGGCGTAATGACGACACTCTATGATAAGGGCGTGGCGACTGCCATTAAGAGCACGGCGTCTGCTATGGTGACCCAGGACGGCATGAAGTAGATCGCCGTAGTTTTATCCCGATGACCTCCCAAAAGGTCCCACGTTAGTGACGTTAAACACTGAGATGGTGTTAATGAGAAATTCAGTTGTATCCAGATATCGAAAGTCATTAGTAACAGTCGTATTTGTATCATTTATTCAGCTCGGTTAGTGATTCACCTACCTATAAAAGATTGAGTGAAACTCACAGTAGAATTTGCTCCGATTTCGACGCGAACGCGCATACGAGTTTTCGTTGAAATTTAACTTGATAGGTATGTTTAAGTTAAATTTAAGATCCGACTGATTACTCTACACCTTTAACAACATATGATGCTTCAATTGAAGTTATACAATATACATTATAGTACCGTACTAAAAAGGAATTATAAAATTAAGTTTTAGAACTTCCGTTTTAAATAGCTGATTCTCAAATGATGTGTGCACTTACCAAGTGACGGAATGATACACGTTTTTCTGCTTAAAATCTCTTAGTCTGAATAAGTAGGCGCCATTTATTTTAATCTTTTGTTATACTTTCAAGCTAATACAATATAGAAATACCTAAACCATATACTGGTGATTTTTCCTGTTGCTCGAGTGGAATGTGCGAACATGGCAGGAGAACTTCGCTTGCATCAAGCACTACAGCGTTTGATAATGACATTCTAGCTGACGCAGTCTCTGGCTTTCATGGGACGAGCCCTTCTTTCGGTGAAGGAATCCAACCGGTGCTAAGACAACTCACGGCTTTGCTCCTATCCCGATCCTACGGGATAGGAGCCAACCACCTTCTATGCCCCCTCCTCGGTAGGAATATTCGAGAAGCGTGGAATTCCTTATACTTTCATCGGTCGGCCGCTCGAATTCCCATCCGGCGGCAAGCGACGCTACCGCAGCGTACACCCGATTTTAATTGTATCTCAGATGTTTTGCAACTATCATAGTAATTGGTAGTCTAGTCAGATGCAATTTTGCATAGAGAAATCAGTATGTTACACACACCTCGAAAAACACATATGAGCTATTATAGACATATGTGTGATGTAGGTGTCATACGGTTCAAATATGAATACAACGTTAACGTATACCTACTGCTAAGACAACAGCTCAAGACTTCCCGCGTACCAAGATTCTTAACTGTGGTTTGAATACGAAGTGTAAGCCTCTGGAGATTTTACCGTGATCTAAACTTCTTTAGTTATATAGCACAGAGGGACATTTGTGTGCTATGGAGACCAGATGGGAGGATATGATCCGAAACTGCGATGGATTCAAAGATGATCCGTCCAGCGAGAGTCACCTCTGATAGAAAAAAAACTTCTATAGAATAATATATTATCTTCGACTTCTTCTATCTGTACATTGCTTATATATTTCCGCTATGTAGTTTTCTACGAAGAGTGTTCAATCGAAATGCTTACGAGGACGCCTCGTAATGTGAGGCTAAGTAATGGCTTGCGCGATCAAACCCTACCTAACCGCTTGAACCCGTAGTATAGGTTGTACCTAGAAGATGAAGCATCGTTTAAAAGGTAATTGATACTAAAAAACGAACGTTATTTTGCTTGAAGTCTTTCGATGTCAGTAACATTATTTTATGGCTGACTTCAACAATCGTGGTAGTCGCAATCGGATTGAGTGGAAGGCGTTCAGAAACTCCATTTAAACACAGAAGGTCAGAAGTTCGATCATTTGAAACCGATGATATTATTTTGATATATTATCACACATTAACGAGCTTTAGCGAGAGATCGTAAAATAGAATCTGTGCTCTCCATGGTAAGACCTTTGTCGCTCTAGCGTTTCCATAGTTAATTTATCACGCACAAATGATATCACATTAGTTTGTCTTTTAGATAACTCCCACGAGCGGTTTCACCGTGGTCTTATGATAAGATTCCAATAACGATTAGCCACACTGAATCGCGAACGCAGATCTTTCTCAAATTCAAAAAATTTACCCATATCAGCCTTGCGTATGATGCTAAAATGAGGGTTGAAGCTATAGATTCTGTAACACAAGCGTTCGTTGATGATTCATTAAGTCTTCTCTCTGATTAAAAACGTCCTGTGTGTAGATTGGTTTGTCAGATCTTCTACTTATTGGGCGGAATGACAAAATAGGCGGAACGGTCATACGCGTAACTCTGGTACGTTTTACCGTCCACGCTCTACGCATTATTTATTGGCCTGTCGTGCTCCTATCACACAGAATGAGGTTATCGATTTTAGGCTATTCAATCTATTCAAGCAATGATTCGCTTAACTAATGTGGATTCGTTGGGATTTCAGCAAACTCTACTATTGTGAATTGTTGTAAGTCTACACATATTATATATTTATCTTGAAATCACTGCGTGTATGATTCAGCTAACACTAGATAAATCTATAAAAGAAGATGATAACAATTAGCCATAAAAAGAAAAGAAGAGTGTGCGCAAGTCGAATTCGATTAGTAATAGTCCTTCCTGTTTTGTGACCAAGCCAAAAACATTAACTGTATCCTTCGACCGTCATCTTTTCAGATATATAGAAGAATCTCTAACAAAACGCTAACTTATTTACGCATACAAATCATACGTGTTCTCGGGTACTCCCCCCCCCCCCCCCAGAACGAAATAATATAATCAAGGACATATCTATACTTATTTTAAACTTAGGTAATATGTTGCCTTAGTTAAAAATTTAGCACATTCAGTGAATATTTTGTACTATTAATGCGAGTCTCGATATGACTCAGCAGCTCCGCCTTGCTCCATCTACGTCCTGTGACATTTTCCAGTGAGAAAATTTCTTGAAAAGCTTTTATTGATGTCTCATAGCTGTACTTGCCAAGCGTCAATATAAATACAGGCGGTACGGTGACGAGGTTGTTGTAACTAAACGTATAATTTGCTTCCTATTCACAGGCCTGTTAGGAGTCCATTTCTATGCAAGAAACACACGCTAATTATAAACTGATTTGAAAATACTGTGTGATTTTTCATTGTAGCTCAACTTTTTCGTATACGTTCAATATACACGTAAAAAACAATGATGCAATAGATAGCGGTGTTCGTACCTAAGTGAAGTTGCTTTGTGACGACGTTGTCTAACGTACAAGGTGACTCGTCCGAATTTTCGATATATTTGTCGACAGTATAATAAGATATTCAAACGCAACGTCCTATAGCTCAGCAAAAAGTTGTCCTTGTCGGAAGCTTGGCAAGTCTGTATCCTATTAGTACACGACATTCGACACTGAAACTTATTTACAGCTAATTCATCTCAGAACTATATGCGTACCTGACGGCAAAAAAAGCCTTCGGATATTGATTTTTCCCAGTTTGGAACGGTTAACACATCTTACTGTTTCATGCCATGCTTGCCGAACTTACATTTGATTATACTTGCTGAAAAACAAAAATTAATTTATTTTTAATGTGTACCCACAATTAGTTAGTAACGTTAACTAGTCGATGTGTTGAAGAAATTGCCATTTTTCTCGTGTGGAAACTATGCTGCTAGGCAATCGTATGAGTTGGTCTTCAAAACAGTCATTGACATACGTGCCTATATTTTAATGTTTTTTCTAGTTTTATCTGAGGCCGCTGTAACCTGATTGTCTTTCATATCAGTTCACTTCATGTGAGCAAAGATATTCTTTCCTGTAAAATATACTATGTCAGTAATGGTTGTTGGCGGTTCACGCCGACGATCTTCATTTCTTTGAATGTTTTCGAACTGGAAACCGTATCGATCTTTTCCGTGGTCAGCCTCTCTCCGTGATGGCTCTGCGTTATTGGGGCAACTTACATGCTTCGCAGAAAACAACAGCAAATACGAGACTTAGTCAAGTAGGTAACTTAAAACAATCTCGAAACTAGTTACTTCACTTAAGAGACCAGCTTCGTATTTAAATTTTGAGCAATACCGTATAGCACAGCGAATCACAACCGTCCAACATGGTGGGCGCTTCTTCCCCGCAAAACCGTTACAAATATTGTAGTACTCATCTCTTAATTGTTTGAGGGGTATTCGAGAGAACCAGCTTACTCGTGATCAAGTTAATGCTGGCAAAACAGCGTCTACCTTTGCGCCTCTCTTGGTCTTTCCTCATCGCCGATCCTCTGGTCCTTCCTCTTGCAAACATCTGCGTCGGCTCTGATGTGTTCCTCTGCGAGTTCTATTGCTAGCTCCGGTCAAGACGACTGTATTTGAAGCAATACCACATAAGGAATGAAAGGAGGGAAATGTGTGTCTCTTAGGCGGGTACAAGAACCCGCGACGGGTCTTAGAATGGCGGTCGCTTTTGCGATGACAGATTACCCCCTCCTCCGCGAAAAAGAGATAGGCTAATGCCATCTTAGTTTTGGATCCCTCTATAAACACATTCCAACCATCAGCTACTTGCCGAAAGGAACTTATTCACAAGCTGCTGGCCGACTCGCTTTCCCGTCTCCTTCTTTTCGTCTTCCTCTCTCGCTTTTTCCCTACTTCATTTATATCTTCTAAATCGTGTGCAATCGGCCGCAAATATGTTTGTGCCTGTGGTTTCGTAGGTCATGGCCAATACCAACGGAACGGTAAAATGCGAGGTAACCCCTGTTGAAAATAGAATAGAGGATGTTAAAGAAGAGCTCTATAGGAAATAAGGCGTGCTGGAAGCGTACATTGATAACTGTTCACAAGCAAGAGGATTCGTCGATCGGATGCGATTTGTATGCCGACCATCGAAACATTTAGTTTTTCTTCATAGACGTGAATCTCATATCTTTTTATTACAAGCAAACTTGGTTATATTTAGGTGTGCAGGTTATTTTTGGTATAATTGAATTCTTGACCAACCAGGCCTCTATGGTTCGGGTTTTACGTCCGGTATCGTCGTTAGGCATTCCGTCGGACGGCTAGCTTCCAGCATGAAACGAAATCTGTCCATGTCCGGGCTTGAACCTAGACTACAACGTACCGCTGGCTTACGCAATCTAGCAATTCTAGCTCTACGGCAGCAGGCGCCAGAATATAAATCCTATATGTGATTTATATTTACATTGTCAGCTCGCATATTCTGAGCATTTTCCTTAGAAGATGAAGACTTCTACAGAACATGCGCTTTTAGATCATTCAGCCGTGTTTTGCTTTATTCTTCTTTCTTTTTTTAGTATATTGAATTAAAAATATACGAGCAAAGCTTCAATTTCAAGTATAAAGTAATAATTTAGCTACCTAGACATGCGCGATTCATTGTCCAACATAATTTTCGCAGTAAGCTCTTCTAAATTTGGTCCTTTAAAAGCCCGCTTTACTGCTATGCTATCTTCATCGAATCTTCTCTGTAGACAATATGACCATGCGAGCGTATGTGAAGCAGATTTCTAAGAATTTTTATAAATTCGCTTATACTTCCGCATTGTTGCAGACACTGGATAATTGAAGCAAAAATATACTCGTTCAGATTACCCAAGCCATCGTTGTCGGAAGCACTCGTGCGAATCGCAGTCGAGGAACTGTAACAGACAACATCAATACAATTACCTGGCAATTATTTAAACAAGACCTGCAAGCTTAAGTGCAATTAATGATCGGCTTTGTGTGCTGAATCAGGGTTTGCCTTTGTCTGAAGCACGCGGGCCTTATTATTGATATTATTAGTACCGTGCGTGCCTTTGCAAAATGAAAAACAAGATAGAACTATCCCGTTTCTGAATTACATTGAGCCGTGATTAGTTACAAGCTAAAAAGAAAACACCGATAGACAGGATTTAGTATGACTTTTTTTACACGATACAATATAACGAATTGTGTTCGAATTCGGCAGTGTCGACCGATACAACTGATTTGAGCTTGAAAAGATCTTGTGGTCTAGCGCAAAGGAGAAACCTCGTGGTAAAACAGATGCCATTTCATTTATGAATTATGTTTAACCGCATCTTTAATCAGTCGAGGCCATAGCGATGAAAACGGATGCGTCTGTTCGTTGGGCAACCTGATCCGCGTAGAGTTCTGTGAGCAAACTGAAGATTCTGCTTCGAAGAAAGAAGAGCAAACTGATGTACTCGCATGATGAGGACTTTAGCTTCATCCCGTCCGCTGCAAGGATGTTCGGTTAAGGCCTTTTTCCGTTCTGATCAAACGAAACATTAGCCATAATGAATCGCGCTCCGCGACTCCAAATACTACCGGCTGAAAAGTTACTTGTTGTCCTCATGACGAATCTGCGATATTTCAGTTTTTGGACGCGCTAAATAACGGAGGTATCAGGGGTGTATTGAGGTTTGCGATGTTGGCCGTATGTCTGCAGTTTCAAACGCGATGCCATTATGTCTCGCAGCAAAAGGTAATCGATATAGGTTTTTAACAAAACGCTACTTAAATACGTTGTTAAGTAGACAACTACGCTCGTTTGAATTTCTATTGAACAGTATCAACGGCATAATACAAACAGGCACACTTTTCTAATAGCACCAAAAGGCAGTAAAGGCAGCCGTAGTTACTAATCTAACTTGACCCGTAGCTTTGACTGTCACTATCTCTTCCTGGACCTTTCACAACTCCTTCTAAGCTATCTGCGATTATTGTAGATCAATTTTTACAGCACATTATTGAAAGTGCGAGCATTCTTGTTCCGTTTGGGTACATGCAGTCGTGCATTGAAGCATGCATGGAGAAATGTTTAGAAGTGCCTCGTCTAGTGGAACTTTGTTCTTTGTTAATTCTATTATGTAGCATTATATGTGAATTGTTTGTTAGTTTCCTTGGAAACGATAAATATTTAGTAGTATACTCGAAAAATTTACGTAGTAGCGATTTTACGTCAAGAATGATTTCCACTGCGCCAAATCATCATTACGGCTTGCATACACGAGGACTATGAATGTGTTGGCACTCGAACGTAACTCGATAGATTTCTACCAGTACCACCTTTTTTTCTGTGCGCATTTCTAACAGACCCGTCCGTCATAAATATTTACAGCCGTCATGAATGTGCCGGAAATCATTAAATTGTATTACAACAATAATAATAACAATTTGCCATAGCCTGTTTTATGCTGGTTATAGAACGCGTTCAACTTTCGCGAGCGTTCCTCTCTAATGTCTTTCTTCGGTACGATGTCGTACGCACTACGACGAATTTCAATCAGTTCATACATCCAAATGCATTTTGTTTCAACACAGGTCGAAACAATTCTTATTACCACAGGTTTATATGACAAAAAAACAATCGAATTAATGCGACATTAGCACGTATTCTTAGTTCAATGGATTGCTATGCATACGTGTCAATATACGGAACGTTGAACGTTTCTAGTTGACGATCTCACCCGTCGCATATTAGGCATCTTACTGTTCGCATACGTCGCGAGCAAGTGGCTCACGTAAATTACCCTAAAAGCTGAAAATATAAGATGGTTGTCGTTCTAATGCACAGCCCCAAAGGGCTGGATAGACAATTCTGAGACAGGGTCGTAAAAGAGCAGGATGTCGTTATCGATGACATATTTTTTCCTCTCGTTGCTACGAGCAAAGCCTGTATAGGGTGTGGGTATGTATAGCTCGTTGATGAGTAGAAGGTATCCGGAAGATATGGATGGGCCTTCCGCTTCCAAACGAAGACCGATGACCTAAAAGCAACGGACTCAGTGTCCTGCTGCGTGGGTTATGACAGCAGGGGGTTCTACAGCACAACGAGAAGGGACAACGAAACAAAGTTGTACACGGATAGTTGATGGCCAGCTGCTTACGGGTGTTGATTGGTGGAACGCAGTAGGAACACGCAACTATTTTACATATGTATGTAGTTTCACCTGGCTAACCGCTGACGCTCACACGCCGTTTCCGCCCTCGGATGTATTATTAGTTGAACTGTTTGGAGATCGGCCAAACCCTTTTCTCCTTCCCTTTCCATACTTTCGCCAGACATGGACACCACAGACGAGATTGTAAGAGTCGGAAGTCAGATCATCGGAGACCAAATGCTCGTTTGATGCTCGGGACGCGATTGCTTAAACGACCTCACAGATAAGTGAACTGTTAAACATTGTTCCGATGAAACGTGTCAACAAGCGATATGGGAAAATCGTAACCATATGATAAATGTCTCGGGCTTAATGCCTGTTTCTGTCGTTGAGCATTACTTTTGGACGCTTACTCGCAGCACAAAGTAACATCCAAATTAAAGCTTAGATTACTGCGTCTCCCTATGTTAAACACGCTAGCACCAACGATCACGGAGACCGTAACGAAACGCATCAGATTTAGCCTGTCTTTAATTTTGATCAGGGATCGGGACATGATGCGAAGAATACAAGACGCTTGAATCTTCAAAAGCATGATTTTAAAGACTGGAAATGTCCAAAACAACCGGCAATAAGCAACATCATTACAGTTTTACACTGTTCCGTCGGCTTTTAGGTCACATCGTGATTCAGTTCTTTCTTCAGTGACACGTTTAATACACATATGTATAAGGTCAGCGATTCCGTCCACGATTTACTAGACCTTAAAAACGCTCGTGACAGAGATAAGAACTTACTATCCAGGACCTGGCGAAGACGTACCTTTCTATTTCAGGAAGCTTGTTTCTCTTGAACACACTTTTCTCAAGAGCAGGGAGAACGTAGGTATGCAAATTTAGCCATTTGGGTGGCGGCGCTGGTTCTGCTGCTGGTACTCGTATGCTTTGAAGGCTGCTGCGTACGTCCAGAAAAGGACTCGGGACGTTGAAGGACGGTGGAATATCTGCAAAGTAATCAGGAGTCGATCGATTTGCTACCAAAAGGCAATACTCGCTAAGGCCGAGGCAGCGCCATTTTAATAGCCACAACGATTTTTCCAACGCGCTAAAGGAGAGGGTAGGAATAATGGCGTTGAAGCATGTGCTGTTTCTGAGCGTAACGAGAAAAACTCCGATGAGAAAGGGTATATTTATAGAAAAAGTGAGGACAGATTGCCCCTAGGTACTGGATACAATTTTACAATAGATGCATGTTATACGTTTGTTCCAATATGGTGTGGTTGAGTGCGAGAGGCCATACGTCTATTTTTTGTCGATTTCGGATTGCATATATTTTCAAAATTCTATTCATGGCCACGAAACTGTGATAAAATATCTCGGGAAAATCCGCAATATAAACGACCCAAGGGCTGGCTAATAGAAATAACGGACATAAGCAAGAATGCGGCTTCCAGGATAAAAGAGCCTTCCTTAGTTCTCTCTCTCCCCCCCCCTCTCTCTCTCTCTCGTATACATATATTATTTTTAACTAGTCTGAATGCTTTTGACAGTTTGAGTGTATGGCTTGGGATAGTCGCAATATAAGTATTTGAAAAATCGGTAAAAAAGCAACAACGTTGATATGTTGTGGTCCATTAGAGTACTTCTAGCACAAAGACAGCTATTGAACTACTGCTATTCCATTTGGAACAGTTGGCTGTTTCAATTCCGAGAGCACTTAAGTCTTCTTGGCCTCGAAGCTGCGCTTTAATATTACTCGAATTCTTGTATACGTAAACGGTTATAGTAAGAAGACGATTTGATCTATAATAATATGAAAAAGATGGCATGTATAATTGAGCGGGTCACCGAACATTTCATTGATCTAAAGATATCTATTCGACGCGAAGTATGAATTATAGAAACGATGCTAAGAGTATTTTTAACGGGAAACGGCGCAGCCCGACCAGCGAACGTGTGTTCTAGATAACGCAAATTACCAACACAAAAATGAATGACAAACACGTAATTTTAATTCGGATCTGTTCCCGACTTGGATTTACATCTCACTGCACTAAATAAAGCAGTGTCGCTACACGAGTAACTTACCGATTAACTTATATGTGCATGTGGTTAAGACAAACAAATACGTTAGTTCGATCTCTACTACCGTGTGACCTTAACAACATTTTCTATCGCTGAATCAAAACTTTATTCTGTTTTGTTTAGCAGTATCTGATCAGGACTAATATCGCCAGCGTTGTCCTGGTGATAATAATCCTAAGCAGAACACCAATCCCGATCTTCCTACAGCGAACAGAAACTTTCCCTACAAACCTAACTTCCAAATGCAACTGCAATGGTTCGAACAAACCCTTGTTTCATATGTCTATAGATAGCTTTAACGTTCAAGCGTTTGTAAGCAATGACACGCAGCTTATTCGTTGAATCATTAAACACTAACACCTCCACTCTTTGTTGGTTCGCAGTCACCAATAGAGCCCATGGTTGAACCGGAGGTGGGTCGGAAAGTCCGCTTTACCTTTGCCACCAAGGGGCACAAGTAGGCACCGTACGTCGAGTACCGACAGAGCCAGAAAAGAGCCTACCCGCTGGTGATGTTTTATCCACTTCCTTTTGCTCGAGTCTAACAGGCCTCCTGGGCCCGTACCTAGCTTGCTATTTCCGCTGCCCCCGCCGCAATTTGCACTGAGCAGACGCTGCTCTGGGGCTAGCATCTGGTTCCCTGTTTTTTTGCTAAGTGGAGTAAACCAAGCCATTGTGCATTGTGAGTGGATTCACTCTCTCATGAAGAGTGCAAAGCCAACATTTTCGCTTGTGTTTTCGGCTGTGGTAGAAGAATCGGGCACAGAATGAGCGGGTTGCGGAATGCGAGGCGACATATTTTTACCCCTGTCCCGCTAAGTGATTAAATGTTAACACACTTTGTAGGGATGATTTATAACGACTACTGTTATTTCAGATATTATTAATGCAAAGAAAAATATCTATGCCTTTATGAATCTAACAGGGTGGGAAGGCATCTGTCAATAAATATTTGCGCTGCGAATCACAGAGCTTACAAATGTCGATAGCAAGAAAAATCACGTTACCCATGATGCCAGTCTAATTTCTTTAGTTATTCTCGTTCTAGTCGTTATCTACGTGTAGATAAGAACCTAGCATTTGGAAGCTGAGGTTGCTTATAGCGTTGGCAATAAGATTACGCAATAGGTCTTTGCCCGGGGTAGCCTCAACGCAGAGCAATCCGATACCTCAATGTGCAAATAATGCGGAAAAGTTGTTTATAAAACCAAGAAACTCTATAGCAGACTATAGGAAGTTTGTTATTTTAAAGGCGAACATTCGGGTAATCACACTTTTTGCGTTTTTTTTTCCGTAAATACGTGTTTAGATAATAAGGTAAGAAAAAGAGTGTTTCTAGTACAACATTTTTTTGTCTTCCTTTCGGACATTCCATTGACCTTTTTAACAATGCAGTATATATATTGTATATTGATGTAGCGGAAACATGTATTGTACTGCTTTATTTTCTAATAAGAATACTTTTGTTTGTATTCAAATCAAAGTAAGCATCAGTTTATTAATTCGACGTACATATATAACAACGAAACGGCGTGATCTGAATGACTAATACGCGTCTCTCATCATAACAAATAAACATGCTTCCATGCTGGTTCGAATCTCAACGTTTGCAAAAATCATTTCCAGATATTAATAATCAAGAAAATAAGAAATTAAAAAAAATAAGATATTATTAAGGTTAATGGCTGCTTGTATGGTTGTCATGCCGTTTCATAGATCTGCTGAACAAATCCCATGTGATTCCAGCCGGACGCACGACAACGGAAGCAAACCCTCGATGCTATACCTAAATATAGATAATTTTAAGGACTTGTCTCAGAATATGAACAATTATGGTACTGCTGAAAAACTTAAATTGGTATATTTTTAAAAGCCAATGCTTTAATTGTCGTTTTTTTGAAAATTTTAAAGGAAACATTTGAAACCATCGAAGAAATTAAAAAAAAGCGCGAGTCTATTCGAGAATTTATATGTACAATTGAATTCAAGAACAGCCTTGAGGACTGGAAAAAACGACTGGCATGTGCATTGAATCCGGCAGGAGTTATTTATAAAGAGAGAAGTGGGGGGTTTGAGTGATTGAGCTAAATTCTGGATACTTTTTTGACGCCGTACGTTATGTACGCGAACTATATAAACACTTGCTGTATATATTTCATAGAGTTGTTAATGTTAGAATGTTAGGGTCTGAGATTTAAATAATCTTCTCTCATGCCAGTTGTACAGCTGAGTAGAAAATCGCCATATGGTTCGTATGCAAATTTTATCATATTAGAAATCTAATTACTGCATCATGAACTTTTGCACGTTTGCAAGGGGAACCCTTTGCCTTACTGCTCAGGGGAACGACACAACAGCGGCTCTAAGCGAGTTTTTACGTTTGGATTCTCAACACTTAAGCTAGTATTTAATAGAACGAAGTTCCACCAATCGAGGGGAACGGCGTCTGAGGACTGCTGTAAGCTTCATTTATATTTCCTATACATTTTCCCATGTGCCACACTAGACCGATCCTTAAAAACTACGAATTACTTTAGTCCACGGTTGTATACCATGCTAAATGACATATTTAGCTTGGAACGAGTCAGAAACATACTTTATGTAATTATGATTGTTTACGTAGACCAAGGAATCCCTTTGCGTAAAACTCGACATATACATAAGTAGCAATGCGGCTGCTGGTAACGGACGGGTACATTAAAAACGCAATTAACACAACGTATTTCGAACTAACGAACAACAACTCCGTCTTTACATGGACGTAGAAATTGTGGACGTTTTCCTTAACCAAGCCTGAACACAGCGAACAATAGGACAAATACTGTAATTCTGAGCTAAGGTTATTATTGCTGCACGTGCGAAACGAATTATCTGTGTGCCTATTCCTGAAACGCTCGTTGGCCATCTATAACGTACCGAGATATTTACGTATCTGATAGTTTGTATAAACACATTGTGTCTGAAGTGATTAGTTCAGGAACTAAATAAAGCGACGCGACACTTATTATGACAATCTTAATATTTGTATGTAACGTATCTTTAATAGCCCGTAAATTATGTTTGCTTATGTAGACAATTAAACTTTGCCGAGTGGGAACAGATTGATAAGACGCTCTTGCGTTAGGTGTTTTACAAACATTCGTGTTAGAACATGGCAGGGTCGGAGACATTGTTGACGTCACCGCTATCCTGATCTGCAACAATTAAATGTGTTTGGTGCTCGTATTAGGTAATAATTAAAAAGAGTACAGAATGAAAAGCTACACGACGCTAGGCAAATTCCACATAAATCCACGCCAGAGTTATGCTAGGGCGAACAGAATAAGCGACAAGCCGAAACATGGCTTCTTTATAATATTACGTGCCTACAAAAAGTTTTTGATACAAATCTGTTGAAGCGTTCCCCGGACTTTTTCATCATTGTAAGTTTTCTCATGATCCTTAACTGTCGTGTACGAGAAGGCTGGATATGTAACTGTGCAACCTTGACAACGGATCTAGCTAACTATGCCTATCACTAAACAACTTTTAACGATTTGTAGATTAGCCGCACAATACTGATTTGCTACAGGTTTTAGGTCCAAGGCAATCGAAATGCAGATCGGAGGGGTTAAAACGATACGGCTCCAAATAGAGATGCGGGAATAAACTGAAGCGGCCTAAAGTATAACCGTTTCAGTAGCCTAAATAAAAACAACGATAGTTTTTCTGTGATAGTCAAAGCAGAATCTGAGAATGCTTCTCTCAACCTCATGAGGACGATATGGTACACAAAGGGAAAGGTGAGCAGGTCTAAAGTCCCAATTTTTACAGCGAATCGCAGATGCTTTAGGCCATTTTAAGCACTGCCATGTTAATCAGTATTGATAATGTTTATTTAAGGTGATCTATGTAAAGAACAAGCTAACGTGAAAATGCAGTATCGTACGATCAGTAATTTTAAAAATCTCCGAACACTTTGGATTTCGATCGATAATTGTATTATCATTGACAGTGTGTAGGACCTATCGTTTTGTTATTTTAATTCAATTTAGTCTGTTATTTTCGATTTTTGTACACTTTCAGTAACTTCTTGATTGATAAAATAGACTTACCCATATCTATATCTAATTACCGCTGGAAGTTTTTCACGGTGTCTTAATGCATGATCCTATTATTTCAAGCACTACTGATTTTTCTGCAGGAAGCGCTTGAAAGGAGCCAGTGCGTATCTCTGTCATCGAAGATTTCTGCAAATGTAACAACTTACATCTTGCCATTTGAAAAATACTAAGTTTGTCACTCTTGTCTTCTGTGGTGAAGACTTTGCAGGCAGGACATAATAGATAGTTGCTGGATGACGCGAGATCATGAGAATATAATGGATGCACTAAAGATTACTGCTGCATCTGTATATGACACCTCCGGTTACGTTAGCACTGTATGTATGAGCCTTATTCTGCTAAAGGTCAAAACAGCCTAAAAAAGCCATTGTCGTTTTTTAATTGCTCGGAGTAGACTTGTGTGTGTATACGAGAGGCTTAGGAATATCGGAGGATGCCTTGCAACGTGCTCTCCGCTTGCTTTTTGCTTTGGGTGTTCCAGGGTGGGCTTTGTTTTTGTTACCCATTGAGTTGCCTTTTTAATTGACTTACTAAACCTTTTCCTGCGGCTATGCCTTTGAAAATCAAAATAGGTTTTTTATAGGCCAATGTTTTTTAATCCGACTTTTTATTTTGAGCAGAACTTCCCTTTCATAGTATGCACCTTATATACAGAATACTCGAACTCTAACGGCAACGTTTCGAACAAGGAGGATCGTCAAGATCGAGATTCCCTTTCTGAAATTCCTAAAGCAAGGTTTTTATCAACAAAAATCGCACGACCTAAAAAACTATCTATTTTGCCATTTATATTTCTATAATATGATAATATATCTATATAGTCACTTATTTCTCTGGTCGTACCATTTATAAATCGCGAATGAGGTCGCAATTACGACTTTATTCGCGATTAAAAAGATTGACTGGCAATAAATAACGGTATTTTGGATAGCCGACATCCCAAAACGTCTTCCAGAAGCAGAGAAAATTTTAAATGGTAAAAAAGTGAACTTCCTCATAATAATGTAGGTAGTTAGCGACAAAAATGAATATAACTTGGAAAAGTACCTTTATACCAAGTTTCTAATGAACAGCTACAATATTTTTCCTGCTTTACGTACGTATTTGTTTTTTGCGGACACTACGTTTGCGTAACCTGCCCGATGTACTTCTTCTCATGCTTAAGCTAATATTCAATATTAATTACCCGTTCACACAGGTAATATTTTTCACACGTCTGATTTTTCAAATGATACTATTTATCGCTATAGCATTTCTTGCGAGCTGGCCGGTCTACAGGGCTATTCTCGCGTATAAGAGCCCTACGGTTCCTCGATTTAATACTTCGCGCTGCACTGCTTGTTATTTAGTCTTAAGGGAGTAGTCTGAGACTCAGGCCTCATTTAAAGTTACGAAGCCAGCAGGAATTTTGTGGGATTTGAAAGCATTTCCAGACAGGGGTCCTGCAAGATGATTAATTTCCTAGCATGTTTTTGTTTAACGCGTAAACGCTACAAGGAATTTCTCATGACGTCGAGCATTTTTGTTAAATCTGTGATAAAGTGTTTTCAATGTCAATTGCTAGACGCAGTCCTAGCACACTCTGGATAAAAGATTTATACGTAGAGAGTGCAGAGGCACATGAAAACGTCAACTACTTTCAAAATCCCTAACGCCATAACCTGTGTATGAGTGACTGAATAATTAACTAGCACTACGCATAGGTAGCAAAAGATTAATAACGTTATCTTACTTAAAGTACCTTATGACTTAAGGCAAATCTAGTACTGTTGAAGAGGACATATATTTTGAACAATTTGAGAAGTGAAGTTCTAGATACTAAAAGCTAAGTTTAATAACTTAGCTACTGCACAGGGTCTTACAGAACGAAAGAGAATGAAGCGGAAGACAGAAATAATTATAGTGCGGATATTAATAGCTAACTTGGTAAGTTCATCGTCTCCCATGAATTTTCGGTCTGGGACCGTGTCACAGGAAAAATAAATTTCGCTTACAGCTAAGCTTCTCCTTTCAAAATAGAGGATTGAAGCCCGCCTCAGCAAAAAGCCTTGGGCGAAGTTCAAATTTCTAGTTAAGTATACGCTTGTTTAAACAGGAAACTAATCTCGTTTATATAGGCATATACATTTATACAGCTCTGCCTTCATATATACATAGTGCAAATGCGTGAAGCAGGTATTCTAGCAGACTGCAGTGTTTCCTACAATACGAAGCCTTCGCAGCATTCCAGCCTACGAATGGTTTTGAGTTAAACTTCGAACACAAGAATTTTAAGCGTGTTACATTGAGTATATTTGGAATGAAGAAGTTCTCGCTAAAATAGAATCGAGCTTCTCGTGATGTCAAGTTGACATTGTATCTAAGTTAAGATAGTAAATTTATTATAAACATGAAAATCTGGTGGGAGTTGCGTTTAGTATATTAGATCGTAGCCTTGAGGTTAGCAGATACCAGTACTGTGTGAATGTACTATGATGGATTGGGAAATCATAGTCGATAAATAATGAAGCGCCCTGGCACTCAACAAAGTTACGAAATGATAGTAAACAAGAGTTCCCGCTGTTTCTACGCCGTTTCTCAGAGTGGATAGAAGTTACGGCGTCTTTTGTGTAGTGAAAGACCGTTACGTACTTTTTTATGACTAATGTTCCTACAAAAAGTATGAGTTGTGCTTCGATAGGGGACAGTTTTTCGACGGGAAACGAAATACATGCCTCAAGTATACACCTACGGCTCGAGAAGCGACCACAATCGAATGCTGATGACAATAGTCGCTTTTGTAATTCTATTAGTGAATAGAATAAAGACGATAGACAAATCAGCCATACGTCTTTTGCCTCTCTGAATTATTTGCCGTTCTCCTTCTCGCCGTGTGTAAAGGTTTTAACGTCTGTAATAGCAGCCAGAGAGGCTTTACCATAAAGAAAAAATATTCCACTCCCAAGTATCACGTGCTGCTCTTTCTGATTCAGTCTCTCCTTGCTGCTTTTTCCTCAAGAATTTTTTTATCTTCTTCAAATGGAACAACCATATAACGGACGGCCTTCACCGCAGGCTTCACGGATTTTCTTTTCCGCGTTGTAACTTACTTGCTCGTCCCTTCTCAGGACTGGCGTCACTTGTATGCAGCATAGCGCGATTCGCTGCGGAGATATCTTATTCCCTTCCGGACGCCTTCTTGCGGTTCCTCTTCTGCGGTGGACCCACATTTGACGCAGCCAGCGCCTGTGGGACGTACGTGGCATAGCAGGCTGCAAGAAGTGAAAAGGCCTGGCTGACTGGTGGCGCCTGTTTTGAATCGCCTCGGTCTTTGCTCAGCTGCCCCCTGAGGCCACTCTTCTAACGCTTTCATGCTTCCACCCATTGCAAAATAAAAATACGTCTATGCCCACTGCCGGCCCCCACAAGTCCCTGAGCGTTGAGCAACTCCCTCATATGCAAAAGGCCCGCCAACGGTACAATCGAAATGTGTCCACTCAGTTCAGTGTTATTCAACCATCACCACCACCAACGCGGACATCAGCTGGAACCCTATCGCGATGGGAGTGAAGCTGGTCAGGTCAAACGCGTAACAATAACTACTCAGCGACGACTATTACAGCGCCGTATATATGGATACTGGCGTGAAACAGCGACAGGACATCAAGATTTAGATACAGTTAGGATGACCACGCGATCAACAAGACATCTCGTTGTTGGCATATATTATATATGTACATCAAAATGTTTGAGACTTCTCAACAAGGCGCCTTTAAAAGGTCAAAGTAGCTAAAAGGTTAATCATTTTGTATCAAGCCGTATTATGGTAGCTGTAGCCCTCTAAACTCTTCACAAGCACCTCGAGTTCCATAAAAATCTGAACTTTGCGAAAATTAATGTGCGCTTATGTCATAGTTCTATGTAATTTTTTTCCAAAAATATAGAATGCAAGTTACGCGGGAATTAAAAACTTGCCCTTACGGAAACTGATGGTAGTATGCATGTAGCAACCGTTAGTTTTTACGAAATAGATATTTTTATCCTTGTTCCCCTTCAAACTGCCGTTCTTTCAATTTTACACATACCCATCTTAAAGTCAATTTTCAGAGGAACCCGACGATGGGCCCTTATTAATTGTCTATGTCCTTGCACACTTTTTTACTCCGCCATAATCGGTCCGAATCGGAAGAGGCCATTTCGCAATATGGTACTGAATTGAGATAGAAAGAAATATAACAGAGAAAATATAAGTATTCTCTTGCACCTGAATATGCATTATTTTGTAGTGGGCCATGGGCCGGTATCACCAGGTCTAATTCAGTTGACAATAGAAGCCAATAGCGCCATTTTTAGGGTACCCCAATCTGGGCACATATTCTAATGGGAGCCGCAGGTAAGCTTACACGTCGATGAGCGGACGGCATAACGAAAAAAACATACGGATAAAAGGTGTTGGAAATCTGACGAACGGCGAAGAAAACGCAAGGATCAGTATACATGTTGAAACGTTGGGGATAGCGGGAAGACTGTGGTAAAGTTTTTATGTAAGATGAAAGAGCAAAAGGTTTATTTCTATAGGTCACAAGAAAACAATGAAGCAGCATTGCTCGGACATTGGGAAAGTAATGACCGGTTACCTAGTATCCGGAGATACGGCCACACCGTTATCAACGCTATAAATTTCAACGTAATTTATCTAATAATTGAGAACTTATCGACTGCATTTCAATTCTATTTGAACTTCGTAGGCCATAGTTCAATTCGAAATATACCCCGACAAGTAATCATTATCTCACCAGTTCCCCGTTAATCACGAGGCAGTCTCTTTTTTTACAGAATACTACTTGTACATTTAGAACAGAAAATCTCAGCTTAGCACATTGATAGAATAAAAATGAATTCCACCATCATCCAAACTATACGTGTTATCTCTGGAGAGTCTGCGACGTCAGCCCTGTTCTGATGATGAACTTTCGGTTGCCTAACAAGTCAGCAAACAAAAGCAACATCGTGGCATATCTAAAGAACATTCGAAAGCGTAAACTGTCATATTCACTTGTTGACAGTGTTTAGAAGTACAAGTATGCCCTTTTCTAGGTGCTAGGTCCTATATGGCGATCGCTTGCCGTGCGTAACTGCTTTTCAGGCATGTCAGAAAAAAGCGTCAAACTTTTTCGGTAGCGTCAACAATACTGCATTGTTTAGTGCGAATTCTCAATCATGCTTGTCGATTGGTATTAAGTCCGAATCTGAGGGCAATTTATTCCGCAGCTCGGTCAGTGTTACCTTCTAGACGGTTACCTCAAGTCGAAGGTTGAAGTTTCGACCTCCAGCAACTACTTATCGCGACCACAGAGACATACATTGGATCTCGTGAAGATCATTATATTTGTACATATGCTGGCTATTGGCTACTAGATAATCATGTTGCTAATATTTAAGATACTATTTGATATACTTTTCGTGACAAAAATATCGATTCTAGGAATTCCCATGGGTAACTTGAATGTATTTTAATCTGATATATTGACAACCCCTGAATTGTCATCGAACTGAAATTAGCCCAATGTCACTTTTTATGCGACAAACACTATTTCAGTCTTAACGAAATAAGAGCTGCTTTGGAGAAATGGAGTGTTTTCGTCTTTTTTTTATAGTTAGCAAGCGTTTTCCTTACAGCTACTGGTATAGTCGGCTGCTAACTGACGTCAATTTACGTAGCAAGCATACACGTAGCTCTCAGAAGCGTGTTCTTATTTTAAAACTCGTCTTACGTGGTTTACGGCGGCATTTTCCACGGCTCTCAACTATATTTGCCTCGTACACAGTCACAGGTACTCACCATTTAATGAGCAGGCACTCACACACAGCCAAATTCGTGGGGCCTGTAAGAAATTGTCTGTTGGCTCAAAGTGCCTAAATTTGCATACTTTCGTTCTTGCTTGTCCTAATCCATCTGTTTCCTGGACGGCCGAATGGCTCTGGAAAATGACGCCTTGTGCCATTTTCATAGTTTCCATGTCATGGCGCCAGCTCTACCGTCGTGACACACAACCTTGTCCACAGGCTGCCCCAACAGCCACGGTTTTCCGGGGCGCACAGGGACTAACTAAGGCTGGTTTGCCAGCCAGCCCAGAGGATAGTAGTGTGCAATGTTGGGAATTTGCACGTCATTTGGGTTAAGCAGCGAGTTAGGGATGGCCTGATGTATGAAATGGCATAAGGTGCATGAAAAAACGTTAAAAAAAACTGCTTGTGTCTAGGAAAAACCAGGATGAGGAGAAGATAGGTGGGTATGGAGACTTATAGGGAAACCGAACATTTTAGGGACGAACCACGTGAGTTCGACCTAGACGCCACGAGCTTCCTTGCCATCACCGGACAGCCGCTGCATAGAAGGTATACCGTTTGGAAACCTTAAATTTCTCCATAAGTCTTCATTAGGGAAGCCGCCGTGGCGTATATTCAATGGGCTATAGTTTAAGAAGTGAAGCTACGGGTTCCCTATTTAGACGTTCCCTCTTTACATTCTCATGCGAATTTTGGTGCAGTAAATCTCGTTCGACTGAACCACCCAACATCCATGTGCTATATATAGATTCGTCTCCTGCTGTTGTTTATTCATTCGATATAGGCATAACAAGACAAATAACCGTAACTACTTATGCAAAAAACGATTTTCAAAATTGCGTAAGTATAGATACACAACTATTAGGCAGCCTAAAGCAAGTAAAGAGCTCTATATAGAAAGGAATAGGCCCGGCAACGATGGACAACGAGATTTCTTTATCCTGTTGCAAGACTACTCCTCCCTTGGCAGTTAATTTTACTTAATTCGTGACCTTGTACACTTGCAAATCAACATGATTTTTAGAATATCTAAGATGATAGTACTGTGTTTTTTTTTTTTTTTTTTTATATTTCAAAAATTGTTCAAATATTTCAAAAACGTTTATCCCTGTTAAATTAGATTGAGTCAACTAATTAAAGCAGGATTAGAAACCAAAATATATATGTACGATACTCTGAACATATTGCAATACTTCCTCAGCATCGTAGGTCCAACTTAATCCTATGCACCTAATTCTAAAACTATCTCCTGGGATTAAAAATAGTATAAAATCAATTATCTACATTTTCCTTACAATCATGCACAAACAAGTATTTCATAAATCCAGTAACAACAGTGTGAATCCATATGCATACTGTGCTACAGCACAGTATGCATATGGATTTGCCCATATGATTATGCCTATAATACGTTGCCATTGTACATGATGTCGTTTTCGTGTCCAGCAGGTGCCCATCGTTTCATATAAGCATTGGTCTATTCAAAGCTACATGGCCGTTTAAAGTATATCGGAAAGAGAAACTAGATCGCCGTAAGGCAAAATGTCGAGTTTTTCGTTTCGTAATTATTACGTTCTTTAATCGACAATCGTCTAAATGTTTACGATGCCATATACTAAGAATTGTGAATCAGGAAGAGTAAAATTAAAGCCACAATATAGGCAAAAAGAAGCAACTTTATTCATTACGGCTAATGTATTATATACATATAAAATATAATAAAAAAAAGAACTGAACACTTAATGTAAGTGTTCAGTTTCAGCGTTTTACAACGTTTACGGAATAACTGAGTAAACTCGAATTGTCTGTTTCGATGCCTGCAAACGTGATCTTTTAGAAAAATGAAAAGTAGAGAATTCTGTGCTCAGGCAGACCGTCGAAAGAAAATGTTTTGTACTTAAAGAGACTCGAATCAATTGTTAGCTGAAAGTTACTATGTGACTGAGCATTTCCGGGTAAGTTGTAAGGTTGAACGGTCATACAAGTTCGCAAGCGAAGATGAGGTCACCCTGTTGACAAACGAACAGAAAGACTTAGACTTAATAACATTTAAGCTGCCGTTGAATTCGATGATACCCTAAGCAACAGCGGGCTCAGCAGCAGCAGCGAAAGAAACCACATCAGTTTATGAGAACCGTTGCCGCTGCGACATATTTTAAAGAGCTTGCATCCAAAGTCCAAAAACATAATTACTTACATTCACATATTTGCCTACAAACATGCCACAGCTAATGAGATGCTACTTTCTTTTGAAACCGCTGCCTTTTCCACCAACTAATTCAAAATTTCGCGGCAAGCAGCAGTGTTTGCACCACACATTGCATTCTTTTTCTTTCCTTTTTTTCTCTTTCGCTTCTCTGCCTGTCTGTTGCTCTGTCGGTCTCTTTAGATATGTGATGCTGCATTAGCCGTTGACGCCGCTCAAGTAATACAGTCCAGCGCTACAGCTCCTCCCTCGTGTATATTGCTGCTATACATGCGTATGTATGCCTGCCTTGCTGGCGCTCGTACAGTTCCCAACGCTGTCTTCTGCTCATATCGTACTGCCGTTTCAAAACGAACCGTTCGCTTACCTACCCTTAAAATGCCTCCGCCGGTTGGCCCTCTATTAACCTGTCTCCTCGCCCGCAGAATGCTTCTGCCAATTTTCTTCTTGTGTGATCTGTCCTCTGAAGCATTTAGCTCGGTGTAAGCTCGGACGACTTACCCACCAGCTAGTTATAACGGCAGTAAGCCATCCTTGCTGCTGGCTGACTCGTTCGTGCCAGGGTCACGTGGCACAGTGTAAACTAGAGGACAGCCTATCGGGGGACCCTCCAGACCACAGCGGTGCCGTCGCCGCCACTGCCAATCAAATAAACGAGCAGACGAAATAGGAAGAGGAGCACACCTTTACTGCCGTCACTACTACTACTCCCGAGCCGCCGTGAACAGCAGCTTCTGAAAAGTTGCCCTAAGCATTACTATTTCCATCCCCCTCCCGTCTCTCTCTCTCTCTCTCCTGCCGATTCACCCTCTGCCTTACGCAATCGCGACCGTCAGTCCTACTACAACTGCTTTTTGTACAGTCATTACGACTGTTACTACTATCATTACTATAGGGCTATGCGAGCGCTGTATTAACCACATCTACCATAACGCCATTATACTGCATTACGACACCACTGAGTGTAATGGCCGTGTTTGGCGCTTTCCATATGAGCGTTTACATCAGCGTACCTTTGTCGTTGATGTGAGTCCGCGTCTCTACCTGTGTGTTTACATGTACCAAATGTACCCTGTCAACTTGTGCGCGCATTTTTCCGAGGGCGCCTAGCCGGGTTTCCACCTCCAATCCAGAGATGCCCACCATGTGTTTTGGGTGGTGCGCTATTGAGTCCATCTCGTTCAGACGGCTGTGGGTGTTGCTTTTATATTCCTGCTACGCCTCTAACGCTGTTGACGATCGGAAAGGGTTTCACCAATACCACTGCCGCCTCAGCCGTCGTCAGTTCTGCCGCAGCTATTCCCGCCGCGAAACCCTTTTTATATGGGAACCAGGTAGATCTGAATTGTGAATGGGGAATTGCGGTGCGGGAAAAATGAAGCTGAGGTAAAACGGCTTGAAAAAAACAGAAAACGCTTATCTGTCGTAGCTCTTCTAACTTATACGGTTGGGGAGCGACAGCAATGGCCGTGAGAGTCGAGCCGTATGGAGCTCTACTAAGACGCAGATCTTTTGGTCCGGGACGTCTACACTGGGCTGGCTGGGTCCGTTGAAGAAAAGCTTTTGCATGAAGGGAAGTAAGAGTCGTCAGATATAGCAGAAAAGAGAGAAAAACTCAAGGGAAAAACAGCTAGCGGCTAGAGCTCGTGCCTACAGAGGTGCAATGGTACGCGTCGGCAGCTGTAGCGGAAGACAGTAGTACTGAAAGGAAGAAAAGCCAGAGGGAAGAAACTTCACGTCCAACGAAAAGAGGCTTGCTAGGATCTGATCAAAACGCGTGCAAGCTCACCCTCTGCCAGACTGGAAACAGCCGTTCACCCCCGAAGGTATCGAAGAAACAGAATGAAATACCTTTTCCTTTATGCTTCTTTATGTCTATTCCTCGAAACTGGCGACTGTTACAAGAGCTGTCCTGTACTAAGTGATTGTGTGAATACGCGTTATGGTGAATACGAATAGTGCTCAGTCGGTACTTGCGATTCTTCCTGCCGTAGACGCGAACATACTTCAGCAAACGTACAATGTACCTGCCGAAGCATCCTCTTGGCTTGTTGCTTGCATAGGTGTACTTATAGGGAATATCTTTCTTATAGGAAATCATAGGAATGCCTGCAGCAACTTATGGCTTACTCTATGATATTAGCTAAATTGAATACTTAGCCTGACGGTGAAAATTTGTTCAATTTTTATATGTCGAAAAACGTAATTAAGTTTGACAGCGAGAGATGGATAAGATAGCTTATGCAAGTTGAACCATCCCTAACACAACTGGATTAACAATGCGTATAGGACGCCATGGTAATAGGTACATGTTTGGCGCTACTGAAAATTTAAACTCGGCAGCATTTATAAAGCTTCCCAATTGCTCGTCATATTATTTTATAGTATTGTTCTCTCACCGGATACCGTTGACACAATGCCAGCATCTTTGCCGAATAGCAGTAAGCGTGTTAGCCTGTCCCTACTTGAGCAGAAGTGATTTTTTTTCAGTTGAACCGCTATCGGCTATCGACCACCTTTCCTCAAGTGCCCTGTTCAATGCCTTCAGCCTCTTCTGTAATCAAAGAGTCCCGTAGGTGGCGCGGCTGAACGAGCGCTTCCTGTTGATAATTTCCCCGTTTCTCTGTCACCGATGTCTCCACTCATAACTCTGTTAACGTGCATTCAAAAATTTAACGTACTACCGTAAACGCTAACTATCTAATATGGTCGGCTTTTCATGCCGAACAAGCTTATGGGAAGTAGCCGAACGTAACGCAGTAAGGATTGAAGTTCAAAAGAAAGTTCGGAAAGAAAAAGTGAACACATACAACAGAACAGTCAGAACGAGATGTAATCAACCAACTAGAAATGGAAGTGCGCCTCCATCTGCTTTCGTCCGTAGCTCACCGCCCCCTCTTATCACTCCTTTCCGACAAGGCTTCCGACAACTACGTAGCAAATGGTACCTGCTGGTGCAACCAACGAAGTGCATTGCAGGCCGCAAGTAAGGCCTGTGCTGGAATGTTCAGAACGAAGCTCTGCGCAGAAGACGATCGTATGCTCCGCTTTGGCCTTGACGTCTCTGATGGCCACACGTGCAAATAGATAGCACATGAGATATTTGGCCGGTAGACACCAAATCAGAATAGGTGCGGCGGTGGAAGAAACTTTGAATTGAAAGTCGCGGTTTGTGTAAATAATCAGAAGTTATTTTTTACCTTCGCATCTCGACTTGTGGCCACATGTTGCGCGAAGTAGATTATGTGATGGTGCTTTAATGTAACGCATTATATGCCACTCAATATTGGTAAACAATTGTTTGAGAATATTTTGTAATGGGTTAAGCACCATGAGACAGATATGTAATGTTTCCTTGACGATAATATATGTTCGCGCTTGCCGCTAAAATGAGCAACGATCAGCCTTATTGAGCTAGCCGGGCTATTGTAAGAGTCGGGATGGCTAAGCCTAAGACGGTCTAGTGCAACGGAACGGTCAAACAACCCCATTACAATTCTCTCGGGAACAATAGGAAGGCAAAAAAAAGCACAAATAATCCGATAATATCGGAGAAATTATTTCTTCATATGGAACCCGCATACAACTGCACGCACATGCTCTTGGAACTATAGAAGTTCATAAAGATATGTTGACTTAGCGTTGGCTGACTGCATCTTAAAAAAAAAACAAACCCTGCTAACAGCGACAATTGACTTGACTTCTGAGCCTTGTCGCTAGTTCCACTGGGGTCTATGCCGTGTTCCAGTTGGTCATGAAGAATTTTTTTACGCGCAATCGTTCCTGACTAACCTTAATCCTGTTGCCTTCAGCTCTTCGTAGAAATATAACTTGCAAAAACAGTTAATTAAAATCTATTCGCAAATAACAAACAAAAAAATTCTATCTGAAAGTTTGACGCCATCCTGTTATAACTGTTGGTATGGCGAATGAGTCCACTCAACAGTTTCCTTACGATATCTGTTCCGTTTGTTTTCTGCATTAGTACCTATGATAGAAATTTAAAGGTGCAACACGTCTTACTAGGCATCAAGACCCGTAACGGGGAGACGATGAACATTCCCTATAGCGAGAAACTTCTACCTAGTTTCTTTCCGTCAGACGTCTACAAAACCGCTACAAAGCCACTTCTCTGCTACCTCATCGGATGATTCGGTTCCTGTCCGATTTCCCCGGGGGATTCAGTTGTTTTTCAGCAGGCGCTATTATAGTAAAAAAGGTTGATAACTTAAATCGACTTAAAGGATCGTGGTCGCCGTTTATTGCTTGCTTTAGGCGATCAGGAAATCTTTATCTTTGCAATTTCTACAATTTATTAAGTTGTGATTTTGACTATTGTTGCACGTAAATGTCATCTAGATTGAAATCGTTGTCTGAAAACGCTTTCGCAGTTTGCAGTCTTTCAAGAGCCTTTTGGGCTCATAGCAAAAGTTGATAAATAACTTAAAGCTTTAATGTGCAATCGGACATCTGAAATTTCTATATTAGATAAACTATTCAGGTCGTTCGTTATAATTAGCTTACTTAGCCAAAAGCTAGATAAGTCGCAAAGCTCAGCTGCGATAAGACATTATTTTTGTAGCTAAGACTAGGACGTTCCCACACTTAGTTACATGCTACATTGGTAAAATGTACTATGTATATGCACATGTACAATCGCACATTCGATACGGGTGGCGTAGTTTGGCTGTGTCATCAGCGTCAAAATGTCCCTTTGATATTTACAGAAAAGAATCAAGCAACCTGAGAAAAAGTTTTAGAACGGAACGTTTTTAAAAAAAAAAAAAAAAAAAAAATGATTTTTGCATAAATCTGTCATCCTCGTCGTCACTACTGGCATGAGTGCTGATTATCTATCATTGAATTTGAGAATACTGCAAAAGATTCGCATAGGTAATGACTAGAATCGAAACGGCGGCAGAAATATTGGCGGTTAGTCTTCAGTAGTACTGTAACAATAACAGATCTCTGAACGGCCGACGTCTTCGTTCGGTGATGGAAACGATGGTCAAGCTGCTTCGACACATTCTAACCATCGACTGAGAGGTGAACGAGAAGCTGCCGGAGTGAGGACGCAAGATTCAATTGCAGATTGAATGAGATAGTGGTACAGATGTTGAAGTCGTGCCGAGAATTCAATGACGAAATGATTAACGAAGAGGATGTTGGAGAACTGCAATCGATACGACGGCTGTCTATATCAGTGAGCATCAGATGTGCTCTCTGTGTCATTCGATTTTGCTTAATTGAATGAATGTCAGAAGCTCCAAGATCGACTGCTGATCGCGCTATGTGAGCGTTACGCAATCTTTAATACAGGCCGTATTTTTTATGGCTAGCTAGCTAGCTAGCTGTGAAAACGTTTCACAAGTATTGTTCATAGAATATAGAATGAAACGTTTGTGCACAAGTGAAAGCATGATATATTCGTGCGACAATGCAAGCCTAACGTACGCTCCTTTAACAGAAGGTCTGGGTCTTGACTTATTGTCGACTTGGTTAGATGATACTGCAGCAATTTTCTTTTTTCTTTTTTTTTCCAATCTTAAAAGGAATTAGAGAGATTTGAAAATAAACGTTGATTTTCAAAATATTACAAACACATATGTATCTGAAGCAGCTTCGATACGGTGATAAATAGCAGTGGTTCGTCCAGTCTTTTGAGCTGACACGGAACGTTCTCTAACAATGCGCCATGGAAATTTTTGGCACGGTTTTAAACCTGACTCCGGGTAGCTGCTTCGGCTGTTTCGATCCCAGCAAAGGCGGTCTGTCACCTATGACCACCATGGGCGGCATTCTATACTGCTTCGAACCATCCATCACGACCACTTCTGCCATATTTAAAAGTTGATATTTACTATGATTGTATATCTGCTTAACAGTTTTCGTAAGTGAACGCTTTAATTATGCATTGTTGACGATGTAGCTAATAGAAAGCATCCTCGAATCTTCCTATAGTTACTGGCTGTTGATCTTAATGGTGATTTGTGTTTCAATATGCCTTTTACGCTTTACTGCTAGCATCCGTGTTGACCATAAACTCAATGCACCCATCCTAAGGCAGTTTAATGTGCATAACGCTTAAGCATAATTCTTCACTGCGATGTTGCATGGCAGCGTGAACCAGCCCAGGTCTTCTAGATAGCAATTCTTTTTTCCAACAAATCTCCCTGAGATACTTAAATTGTTTAGAGATGTAGCGTATAATGCTTCCTCGCTCGGACAAGATACGCATTGCAAGTAATTGAAGGAATGATCAATCTTCCTGACACCGTGCAAAGGACAAATCTGAAATTCCGAAGCAAAAACAGAAACCTCCCATTAAATTGGAATCTAGGCAAATATTACCCAGAAATAATGGCAGCTGTGAAAACCGAGTTCCTCCCCATACCGTCCAAAACCTTAAGCGTATACGATTCCTCGGTGTTTCCTAGTTGAATACATAGGCTGGTTTGCTAGCAAAACATCGACGACACAAACATTCCCCCTAAGCCTATAATAACTTTAATGTTGGAAGTTCTTTAATGTTAAATAACATAACTAGTGTATTAAGGGGCGAATATCTGCTAGCGCATGCATTTTTATAGTCTCAGTGGAAAGCCCCATCTCTTACTTGGTAGGAGTAGCGGAGGGTTCGGTCATGATGATTATTTAGTTGTTTTGTTTTTTCTCCGAATCTTCCGACGCTTTATCCGACAATACATTTGACCGCTTTACTAGTACGAGTTCATGTTTAAACTAAATGGTGACGATGCTTGTATATAACAGCGCGGTAACTTCTTTAACTAAACTATGTTGCAATAATGGAACCGAGGCTTATGTCCATATTGGATTGATCATACCTGTATCTTCATATGAATTACGCAGTCTAGCCAAAAATAAATTGCCATACAACTTGAATATTCATTTCAGAAGAGTACCGCTTGTGCTCTATCCGCTAAACCATTAGTAAGAACGTTCTACTGATGACTGTGGTCATTTACTATATTTTTGCTATGCACATATCTAATAATTTATTATAGAACATATAGCTTTCCCGCATAAACATCAAGCTGATATTAACGATGCCAAATGTAAATAAGTTAAGCGCCCATCTCAATCAATACCGTGTTGCGATCCTATGTTATAACGAGCGACATTATTTTCCTAATCCAAGCGGTCACACTCGAAATTAAGAAGCTCCTGACTTGCTCCTTATCAAGGACACTCTTAATTAATAATCGTCGAACTCCAGGCCACATTACCTAGAGCTGGCTTCTTGACAGTCCGAACAAGGATTAGGATAACACTAGTCTTGTTCGGTTTAAGGTCATGACATTCATTCAAACTTAATTGTCACATAACACCTTGGAAGGGATTGACAATTACATTGGAACAAATGGTCAAAAATATTTACTTTTTTTTTGTGGCTTATCTTAGCTTCTGTGTGTGGCCCAGATGTGTCAAAAAGTGGACTGATGGCAGACGAACCGAAAAAAATGCGCACTAACTTTGGAGATTCGAAATCTTCACAATTGAGCGCTTGTGAAATAAACTTATTCATTCACACATTACCGGATAAGGAACCTACTATGTTTTCGAGGTACGCTATCTGATAATACTCGTATCTACAACAGCTAGGAAGTACTTTGGGACTGTGTTTGAAATGTTTGGTTTGGGACAGCTGTCTTGATTCATAGCCATTGTCTAACTGCCCTATCATCAAACGATCGAACAATATAATAGATATATTCAACTAATTATACAAGGCATTCGTCTCGACTGGGTCTTTAGGTCCATACATATCTGATTCGAATTTGCTCTGCTTCACCAGTCTATTCTAAATTTCATTATATACTGATTCGATCTTTCTTTTGCTATTATTTCTCACACCTATGAGCAGTCTATTTTTTAAGCCCAAATTACAGCATAGGACCTAGACAACAAGTAGTGTTGTTTGTATTTTTCGAAGCTATCCAAGCAGTGTATTTCTTGTTCGGCACCTCTACACAGTTTCATTGTAGACGTTCTCGCAATTTTCTCTCTGTGTCGCTTTTTCCAACATATCAGACAGGATTAGGGTAGAATAGGGCAGTCATTATCGACCGTTGACTTCTTTTATAGCTTTACCGCGTAAAGCAATTCGTTCGGCTTTGTAATGAACGGCTACTTTTCCGTCTGATCCAGCCAGTAAGTGATTCTCGATTTACCCCCAACCTGGGACTCAGTATTATTTCCAGCCAACTTACTAACCGAACACAGTTAAGCAAACTTTATGGATTGGAGCTCGGCGGCTCGCGAAGATCACAGCACTGTGCCACTTCTTACTATGTACGTGCAGATCACAGTCAGTTTCGGTGGTATGCGTTCCCGGACGTATGGAACCCGGACAGCCGTCCATGTAGTCACACTAGTGTTCCGTGACAGTGAACGCCGACAAGCCTAGTTAGAGGAAGACGGGGCGTCGACGCTACATCTTTGGCTTGGTCCTTATATTCGACCGAAGCTTCCTCTGCCAGGCCTCGTCTAGCAGCCGTCGTCACCCAGATGTGCCTATTGCACCAAACTTCTTGCGAGGCGCCATAGGTTTCAAGATCAACATCCTGTTTTGTCCCTATGGAAGGGATTGTCTTCTATCTACGTTTGGTTGTGCCTGAATTAGGCATGTGAGTATTACCTAGCGCCTTTTCTCATTGCCTTTCTCAATTCGTGTGTCCGAATAGGCTCCTTGCTGTAACTTGCACTAACAGAAGAAGCTGAACAGAAGGTCTTTATGTATGTGTGTGCTACGTGCTATGCTCGACAGAACTAAATCAGGGTAGACTGAAGAGAACAGAACGGATTGCTCCCGCTTAGCCTTCTCGCTTGGGTCCCAGCTCGTAGCGGTAGCCTTCGTTCTCGGCCCTGTGTTTCGGGGCTGAAGGAAAAGCTAGTTCTAACTGTGACGGCGGCTGTGAAGCGTGCGCCGCGTACTATTAATTTGTCATCATGGAACAGTAACAGCAGTAGGAAAGCGTTCGCCAGGCGCTTGCTTCCCACACGGACATCACATCCCCTACCTGTCGACGTCCGGCTGTCTGCATAACAATAACAGCAACATTGTCGCTCTTGCTGCTGTTTGTCTTTGTCGTCGCCGTTTTGCCGTTCATCCGCCCACTGCGACGAGTCAAAGGAAGCTTCGACAACTAGGCATGTTTTCGAATCACACTGCGTCACTGCTATTTGCTATCGTTGTACTATCACATGTATGGAGCATACTGTACGGTGTCAAACAGCAAGCATATGTTTGGCCTGCGGATGCATAGGCTTAGTACGAACAGATCTCACGCTCTCTGGCGCATATGTGAAGGGGACGGCCCATCGCATGCATATGGTTATGGAGAAACGTGCTGTTAGCTACAGCGTATACTGGTACTGATGCTGCAGGAGTCCTACCAGGTCCTTCCAAGGGAAGACCGAGAAACGAATCAGGAATCAGCGGTTACTTTTGCCAAAAGAGCCGCCAGCCTATTGCAAAGTATTGCCGGAACGTCCATTAAGTGCTGGTTACCAGCGACGATATGGCGCGAGACAATGACTGGACTAAAATGGGAGTGACTGTATGGTACGTGACCATGAAATATTGGGGTTGGCGTGCACAATCAGGCTATGATCGGCGAAGGAATAAGCTCTTACGACATGAGTAAATTTGCGGCCGACACACCGATCGCATAGGTTTCCACTCGTCGCATTGCTTCTCCGATCTGAGCATGTACAAACATAGTATATGCGTCAACATATCGTGGTATCGTCGCATCCGTTGACGACGTCAACGAGTTACGACGATGAAAAGTCAAATAAGCATTCCTCGTTCTGTTTCTGTTGCAAGCTCCGCTTTCCAGCTGCTTTTCTCATACCCGGTTACCGTTACCGTCTCCGGTATGAGACCGTTCTAACACCACCCGTATCCATGAGAAGAAAAATGAACGACAAGCGAGGAAAGGCTAGCACTAAGCACGCAGAAGTCATCGTGAACAAGTGATGCGAACAGACGCCATGATACTGGTTGGACCAATAGAATGAGAAACCGTTAGAAAGAAGAAGAGTTTGCGGCAAAAAGATGAAAACAAAAAGGAAAGTAAAACGGAGGAGAGAAAACAGCGAAAGAGAAAATGATACAACGTCACAATCTGGGGCTGGCTGCGGTGTCTAGTAGCTCCACTCATCAGCAACTTATGTTGCATCGTTCATCTGCTGCCATCTAGCAAAACGTCATTTACACTGTCGTTTCTACGGCGCGTCACGATCACTAAGCTGAGTAACGGTTAGCTTCGCTGACTCCCTTCCTGTGCGTCAGATTGTTGGCGGTCGTACAAACCAGGCTGAAAGTCTCGTTAACTATTACTTTCATTACGACTGCAACCGCCGTTATCATAACAAAGTCGTCAACTCTGACAACAACGATTCCAAATAACAAACCAAGCACCGGCAACCGTAAAACAGCCGCTAGCGTAACACTGGTGCTAAAACGATATGAAACATTCACAGATTCTCGGATGGCAAGCGCGCAAAGGGGCGTTGAACATCACGCGTGGACTAACTCGACACAATTTCTACGCTCGCTAGTACGTACACCACGTATAGCAAAAGCAAAAGGACACGTTCAGGGGGAAAGAAAGAACAAACTTTTGTTTTGCTTTTACCACTTCGCCTATCACCGAGCTTTTGTCCCCCATTGCTTTTGCTTCCTTGCCTTCCCTCCTCACCTCATCGGCATAAGTCTTTCTACTATATCATCCGTACGGCCCTTCTTTTTCTCTTCTCTATTCCCCGATCGACATCCCTTCTGCTATAACGAAGATAGCGGCGCTCTGTCATGTGTCACTTACTCCCGGATTATTGTTTTTATATGCCGACTCATGTATGCTACATATAACAACGCAGTAATGAGCATTCGTTACCGAAAAGGCGGACAACCATCGTGGAAAAGGGTACTGATAAGTGAGGCTAGAGGCAGTCTGTTAGACGGCAAGCAAGCAATCTTTATTAAATATCCACTGTAGACATGTTTGTCTTTGGAACACTGTTGACGATGAAGAAGGTAGTCTAATGGAAAGTGACGGGCGAGGGGATAAAAAAATGATCACAAAAAAGACAGCTAGAATCAATTCATATCAAGGTACAATTAATTAGCGTATATATACAGCACATCGAATACACAAGAGTTCATGTACAACAGTAGGGAAACATCATACATATGTATCAAAATTAATTTGACGTTAGCTACCACTCAAAAAGTTCGGACTAACTTAAACCGTCATGAAATTCTAAGTCGTAGTTTATTTGAGATTAACTATATACAAACATGATCAGTACCTTCATGAATAATTCAAGGGTACTGTGCATACTCTTTATATACATATATATATCAATGCGAGTATCTACGTTCTATAGAGAAATTCAACATCGGTTTGCGACAAAGTACCTAGTACATTTTTAGAATGGTAAATATGTTCCGTGAGTCGTCAAACGAAATTGGCTTGCCGTTATTTAAGAGAAAAACACGTCCAATGGAACAGGGTACACAAGACGCAAACAACCTGTATACGTGGAGAGTTACCTATAGTGGGTCGATCGGCAACGATGCACAATTTCTATTAATATAACTTTCAACAATTTTCAAGCAGCAATTAAGCATTGGCCAATGCAACCGATGTTATGTCTCGTTGTCAGATCGTCTTGCTTGTGGTCCACAACATGTTGTTCCCGTCTACGCATCACCACAGTCGCTGTTGCGGAAATTGCTGACAAGTTTCAATATGCTAATCTTCGCTGAGGACCAGATAATAAGCCTGGTACTTACCTAGAAAGGCAGCGATCGATAACCCTGTAGCCTCTCGGTGACAAAAGACGCAATCGAATAGTTGGTAACAGTCAACTATCCTTTTTGCAGAATGTTCATTAATCTGACGTGAACCAAATATGTTATTCTACGTAACACGTTAACCTGCCCCAGAGCAATTGCATTAATCTCTCTCTATTTACACGACAATAAAGCTAAACATTGCACAGGTGAGTAAGAGCTTCGTGGAGGAAAAAACACGTCACAACTGTGTTTTATACAGAACCATTGCTGACTTTTCTATCACTTTTATTATAGTTTAACCGCTCGACTATCAGCAGTCAGTCAAAAAGCGGTAGGGCCTGACGTAATAGCGGAAGCAAAGACCATCCTTACGTGCGCTTGAAATCCCTGTTCCCTTAATATCGTTTCACTAGACATCATCTTCGACGAATTGTTAAGACCGGGAGAAAGCTTTACAAAGAAAGAACCGTTACGAAGTTGCCCCAAGGGCAAGTTGGCCAAAGAATGAAAAAAAATTGGTAAGAGGCAATACATATAGTAAAAGCCCGATCGGCTTATTGATGGCCTTATTGCTTCGAGAAGGCAGTGAACCACGAACCATTTATATATATATATATATATTGTAGGCATAACACGACAGAAGCCATAACGTAATATGTGCAAAAATAGTAACTTATTTAATAGTGATATACCACACTACAATGATAGAATTAATATCGTATATATATACATCGGAAGCGCCCTTAATACGAGAACTATTGTAAAATTAATGGTGAAGTACATGTTCATGTATGGCCATTACGAATTTAACACAACTGAATGACTAGGTAATAAAATATTAGCGTGTTCTAATAACACACTACGAGGTAGAGTAAAATTAAAGGAATAAAGGACTTGAATTTTCAACATTTCCTGTGTATATGATCCAGTAGGTGCACAGTATTCAGAACGCCTGTAGTTATCTGTCTCGAGGACTTCTTCGAGGGCTCAAAGACGGCCACGGTGGCATTAAAAAAAATTCAGATCGTGGTAACAGAAAACACTGGTGGGTTTTCGATAGGTGAAATAAGGAACTTGGCCAATATGGGTTTTGCGATTTACCAATAAGAGTTCAATATAATTTGCAGCCCAGAAAAGACAGAACGGGAATGGTGCAGTACAAAGGGAAAAACAGAGCTAATTTTTCTATCTTATAATTTTAATATATATATATATATATATTAATAAATTTCATAGTGATGGTTTAATTCGAACTACAACGGTTCCGTTGTATTTCATTGAGTGAAGAGACACCATAACTACCGTACGGAGCATGTTTATGCAATACTATGCGAAATAAATAGAACCGTGTTTGCAAGAAAATCAGAATTTAGGGTATGGTGTAGTAAACAATTGGGATTTCTTTCCGCAGGTTTCTTTTGTCCAGGTTTATCATTCCAAGATTTACGAAAAGTAGGCTAACAGCCAGGCATCAACATCAGCAGCAAGAGACCTGCAGCGTGCGTCCCGGTCAATTCTGCTAAACCTCGGGGGTCGCCAGAAAAAAAGAACCGCTGAGGACAGTTATGCGCAGATGCAGATTTGTGGGCTGATTCGTAGCGGTTGCGTACAACCTAAGGGCATCTGATTATTTTTCTAGAGATTCCCCTACCATTGCCCGATTCATACGGCGATGAGTAGACCGGCCAATCTTGCCTGTTCGAGCTGATGGATGACTAGCTAAAGACGACTATGACACGGATAGCGAATGCTAACGAGTATAAAAGAAAAGGCAGTACAATATTCAATTACGTGTAACGTAGGGACAACCTGCTGCTCTGAACCTACTTGTAGGATTAGGGTGTTAGCGAAGCTTGAGAAAACCTTGTGAGACGCGTCGCGTGGACTTTAATACGCTTTACCTCCCACCGTCTGCAATAATCCTGCTTCCTACTAACGTTTTCTTATAATGCCGTTAACCGCCTGCTGATTATCAGGCCGTTGAGCGAAATATCGGTAAAGGATATACATTGTAAAAAAACAGACAATGCTCGTTGTAAGATAATATTGCCTATTGGGGAAAGCGAATTAGTTATATCGGGCCCTAGTAATGCGGGCGACTAGTAACATTAGTCGATAGTAGTATAAATAAAATGGTTGAATATACCAAAAATTGACATTACGAGCATGGGTTGACTACATAGTCCCACTTAACGTTGACGATCTTGTTAGCTATAGAGAATAGGATGTGTTTCACATTGGCTTGAAATCATAACTTCATGACTCGATTGAAGCGTGTAGGAACGTACAAGAGGCATCGACAGTGTTTACGTCGAAGTAGGTCATTATCATTGGCTTCGTAAACTAAACTCGAAAGTGAGTTCATACCGTACGGTCTCTGGTAGCACACTTCAATAAAATAATCCTAAATTTATGCTAATAGAAATTAGATAAAACCGTTTTGATACGAACATTTGCCCCTAAAGAGAGCCTGTAAATTCTGTCTCGCCTTATTTAGCCATCAGTAGGACGCTGACATGTGCCTCGTATGGGAACTATGAACGTGAATTAAGTAAACCATTGATTTGAATCTTACGACGCATATATTTGTCTCTCGTTATTTGCCTTAGGAATGGACATGACCAATCAACCTTCCCGATGCGAGTACGCTCAGCCATGACTTTCGTTTTTCTCTATTGGATGACATCGTTTAGTATGCGTATTTTTCATTTCTTGCAGCTTATCAGTGCATCGGCCACGGGCCAGTACACATGTGCGTTAACCTCCTAATTAACCACAGGAATCTGAAAAGAACCCCTTAACTTCTTTGAAACATGGACCATATTTTTTGCAATAACATTCTAAGCATATTACCCATTGTAAAATTTCATATTGTACGGAACAGGGTTGTCTTGGTCATAGCAAACTCACCAGCGAAGTTGTCCCATACGTTGACAGCGTGCTAAAAGCAAATCAAAATGTATAAGCTTCTATTTTTGAGTAAGTTGTGTTCGAAAATATAAACACAATAATATCTTAGATTTAGGCTTTTGGAGGTTTATTTATTTGTAAAGCAACTGCACATCAGGTAACTTGCATCGGAGCAATGAAGAGCAATCGAGGAAAAATAACTTTATTTAAAGTGAGCGTGTCTTTCACGTTATATGAACATCAAAACCCGTACCTCAATCAACGTTTCGTCATTTTTGTTCGAACCATGCCTCAAATATACAACATTCGTACCAACCGAACCTAGTCAACTTGTGCAAAATAGGAAGGTGAACATTATAGCTCATTACGACATGCACGTACCAAAGCATTGTGCGGCTCTTTATTTAGCGTAAGTTTTCAACACTCTATACAGTTTTAAGAATAACGAGGTTATCTATCGATGGTAGTCGAGTTGACCGTGAGCATACCTATCATTAAAGGTCTTTGTGGTATTTTACTGTGGTGACCTGCGAAGTTTCCTGACAATGTCTTGGAACACCGGGGACACAACAAAGGCAAATAAAATACCTGTTGAAATGGAACACGGGTGCTTTCAAAAATACAAGTCAATGATTCTTTCAAAAAAAAACTGACTTACAACCGGCCTAAAAGCGCCATATGGCTAAATGTGGCAAACAGGAAGTCATATAATAAACCACATTCCAAACTCGACATTTTTAATATCGTTGGAACATCGATTTGTATACAACAAGAAGCTGAAGCCTATTTATTACCCCTAACAGCCCCGTACGGCTGGTGACCGTCGATAGGCGTATTACCGATACGGTTTTTAAATCACGTCCTGCACCGCGTGCCGTTTGGATCTTTTTAGTAGGCAAGCCACGTCAGAGATCATATCACGCTTCTACGGCTCATTGAAATCTAGTCAACCGTGAGCGAGGTAAGAGGAGCTCAATGGTGCCCCTTCAATGAGAAGCTAGAATACCTGAAACTACGCAAAACTAGGAAACCGATTCTACCTACACATCGGGTCACTCGCTTTTATGTTGGTACGTTATATTCATTTTACCTTCTTTCTAAAGCGACAATTTATCAGATGTGTTCACAGTGAAGTTGTCGAGGACGTGTCGAAAGTACTCTGCGTTTCAGAAGGTTCTCTTTTTATTTTTGGCCACGCATATGAAAATGCGTGGACAAACCTGTGAAGTATAAAACCTAAAATCTTGATTTCAAGATGATACGTTAACGTTCCGCTAAAGCAAATACCATTCTAAACTAGAAAAACCTTAATACTACATACTAAATCAAGGAAAACACTAAATAAATGTATACGTACAAAAATACCTTGTTTTCAATATGTTACACGTAAGCGTATTACAATATATGTACACACCAGCATTTATGCTCTTTGTTGTGGTTCACACCTTTTTTTTTCGTAGCGTGAATAATGTACCTTTGAGTTCCCCACTACCCTTCTGTTATATATATATATATATATATATATATATATATATATCTAAATTAAGTTCAAAGTGCGCGTATGGTCAGCGTATGCCTTTCTGTGCCTTCTTGTTTGCGAGTGTTTTGAGCGTTTTTTGGTGTATACATTGTAGGGAGCGTTCTACTAATGCTAACTCACTATGGGGCAGTAAGTTAATCTTTCATAATTAGTGGTTTTCTCTCATTTATTCTATCCCCCATTTTCGTTACCTATAACGTATACACATGCGACAGCAAAAAACTGATTTCATACGTGAAGGACACCAGGCCGCACTTCTGCCAAACCTGTCTTTCAGTTTTCTGGCTCTAGAGAACATGTTTCTAGCCGTACTCTTACAGATTTGGACGAATTGTCTGACATGCCCTTGTGGCATTTGTATTTTTCATCCTTCTGTACATGCATTACAATAAAAAAAGATACCGTGTCTAGTGATCGTTTATCCTAGCAAGAAAACACCTGCTAAGGTTTGTTCGAATGATCATTGTTTTCTTTTTTTTAGTCTTAAGAGCTTATTCAAAATAATAACAAAATGGTGGGCCTTGCTCGCCGTGTGCAGCTGTTGGTTGGCTATGGCTGTTTCGCAGCAGTGGTGGTAAAAATTCCCGATCCACTGCGGTGCCGGGACCAAATCGGCCAGTTGAGAGACCCGCTGTCTGCGATGTTTGCGGAAGCCGTGGAGCAGTGGTTGATTTAACGGTGAGTCCCGATGGTTGTTGTCGGGGTACGCTTGAGTAACCTGTAGCCGCAGCAGCTACAGCCAAGGAATTGTACGAGGGCTCCGGCGAACTCCGGCACAGATCAAGAAGGTCCGGACTGGCTAAGCCCTGTTGAGGAAGAAAGCGTAGGGGTTGAGGATGTAGAGCGCCTGGTCTCCTCTGTCCTGCTCCAACCCCGATTCCAAACCCAATACTGCTACCACCGCCGTCCGATAGTTGGCAAATATAGACGCCGTTGTTGGTTATCTCCGCTTGATTAGCGGCGGCAGCTGCGGCAGCCGAGGCCGTTTGCAGATTCTGGTCGGTGGACGGGAGCCGGGTCTGAGCGAAAAGACACTCGACCTTTTCAGTTTCCGCAGTCTGTAGCCACTCGGAACCGCCCAACTGTTTGCTAGGCGAAGAACTCTTTGGGCTCAGTCGACTTCGGCAGGATAGCGAGAAGGCGCCTACCTTGCTACGATTTCGGAGGTAACACGTGGTGGTAGAAAGCAGTGCAACTGCCAGCAGGATGCCGACGGTGGCCCGAAGTATACTTACACGAACCGCGTATGGCCAGTATGAACACTCCAACGATTCCTCCGATTCTACCGCGTCTAGATAGTTACCTGTGTAAGGAAATATTGAGAATATACATGATATTTTGCTTCAGTGTTCCAACATGTGTGCCTTACTGGACCCTAAACAGGACCGCTGACAATCCGATGTGATGATATGGGCAGAAGGACAGAAATGAAATAACTTAGTTTTGACATTTGATCGCTGCTGGTTAGCTTCTAGGCGACGGAGGTATTGGTCAGTTACTTGAAAGTGTTCTGGCATTCAGAAGGCTGTGCTGCCAAAGCACCACGTAAATAGTATGTAAAAATTAAGTTTATTCTTTTAGCAAGCCGCCTTTTAGTCTCAGAACTTGACACTGTTCCATTTTAGATTTAGCCATTCTTTTTTCTAACAGCATACTATCTAATCTGTAATAGATAGGAACGCACCTGCAAGATGTGGCGGAGCATTACATTTAATCTTTGTCGTTTCGTTAGCGAAAAGTGATCCGGGTAGTATTTCGACCGAAGGGGCATTTTTTATAGTGAGGCTAGGACCTGTTCCAGCCAGTCCCTGAGGTTGAATCAGAGACAGGTGCTGCTGCCGTCTGCGTTTGGTCAAGAGCCATCGAAGAGAACAGTTGCAGACAAACGGATTGTCCCTAATGTCAAGCTCAGTCAGATCTTCCCACGCCACTGGAAATAGATCGACCGGCAGTGAGGTTAGGCCATTGGCGCGCAGGTTGACTCTGCGCAACCGAGATAGTGGACGAAATGTTGCCGGGTTCAGCTGAGTGAGGACAACATTGTACGATAGGCTGAGCTGTTCCAGCTGTTGGTTGTCAATGAGAGCGTTTGGCTCAAGCTCTCGCATTTCCGTTGCCCCACTGAGACTGAGCGTACGCAGGTGGCGCAAGTGCTGAAAAGCGCGGTCCCGAAGGCGGCTGATAGGATTCTGGCCAACGTCAATCTCTTCGAGTAGAGGGATGTCCGAGAAGCTGGCCGAAGGAGTGTCTCCAAGCTGGTTATCTTGCAGATGAAGGACCCGCAAGCCACCTAAAGCCCGAAAGGCACCCGCTTGTATGGCCTGTAATTTGCAACCATCGAGACGCAACTCTTCCAACGCTCGTAAAGGCAGAAAGGCTTCTGGGCCTAGCTCACTTATATCGTTTAGTCCTAGATCCAATAGAGCCAAGTCAGCTATATGTCGAAACGTATCGGTTGGAATTGAACTCAATTTATTGTTCCGTATGCTGAGAATACGCAATTTTTTGGCGCCTCGAAACACGTTTGTATCAGAAAAATTCTTGATGAGATTTGAAGATAGATCGAGCCTTTGTAGCTGGGACAATCCGACAAACATGCCATGCGGAATACATTCAATATAATTAGAAGAAAGGTCAAGTTGATTTAGCTGAATGAGACCTTCAAGAGTCGAATTACTTAGCTCACTTATCGTGTTTTCACTAAGGTCGAGCAGTTCGAGAGCGCGTAACGACGCGAATACGCGTCGTCCTAGATCGACCAGCTGATTGTCGGACAAATCCAGATTCCGTAGCTCCCCATAGTGTAAGAACGACGATCCGCTAAGTTGGCGTAAGCGATTGCCGCGTAATGAGAGACTGCGTAATTTTGGATGTAGTGTGTACGGCACCATCTCCAGTGTTGCATTTGAACACTCCACTATAACTTGTTCATCGTTTCGGCACGAGCAACCTTGCGGGCACATGCGCGCTCCATAAACTGGGCTTGTTGCCACCAACGAAATTAATAGGAGGGCAATAGTTACGGCCAGATCCGAACAGCAAACCCAGGTACGAGTCCGCATTGTGAAGTGCGCCGTAGCAGTCGAAGCCGCACTCATCTGCAAGTACAAGATAACGCTGATTAAAATTGTTTAGCTAAAGCATGATAACTTAAGCTTATAGACTTCAATAATACTAACAAAGAAATTCAATGAATTAAGTTAAGTATATAAAAGCATATGACATATGATACAGACGAGCAGCATATATCAATAAAATATGGTGATTTAAGGTAATGGGGAGAACTTCTATCGTAGCTAAGAGTATATCTTAAATATTTGCCCACTCGACATTTAAGCCGAACGAACATTCCCAACGTTCTTGCTAAATGTAAAAGGACGACGAGTGCGCAAACATCGGACCGAATTTGCGACTAACAGGGTGCTGGCTTATTCCCTTGCAATTTTTACTGTGTATCAGAATGATTTATAGGAAGGTAACGCCGGCGATATAGGCACCTGTGTACACAGTCCTGTAACCAACCATTATTGATTAGTGGCAATGCATACGGAATCATGTCCAACGCACACAACGAGACTGCCTCATTCCAGCAACGACTGCTTCTTAATAGCACACAGAAACAATACAGATATTTCATATACAGCCTCCTAATGAAATTGATTACGTCAGCAAAGCACGCTGTTAATGAGCTACGGACCCATTCCACGCCCCATTTGGTCAGATATAACCATATATCCCGATCTCTACTTTAGTCCGCAACCCACCTGTTATTATTGAACTTTTAAATAAACCATTATAGAAACTTCTAGGCTAATCAATTTAGCTTTACTGACACAGTAAAAAAAATGCGAATCGTTACGCCTACTGCGTTTCTGATAAACCAAATTACAGCCTCATACCGGCCTGTAATTAGTACCTGTTTGTGAAAGAGGAATGAGGAAGGATCTTCAATGTCTGGTCTTCTAGATAACGGACTGCAGATAGTATCACGCCTCCTTGGTAAGGCACCTCTCAAATGCAATCAAGTGTTAAACGTGCTCGGGAATACTTTTACCGTATATATTGTACTTTTCACTGCCTAAAACTGTTTGGGTGTGATAGGTCACACGTTCCAGGTTTGTCAAATAGTGTACTTTCTAGTAGTTCTCAAATCAACAAGGCTTATTCATGAGCTGTTTATTAGGAACGACATATTGCTTAAACAGAGTCTAACCTCCAAAACTAGCATAAGCTTACTGTAAGCGTGGCACGAAATATTCTAGTATTAAAAAACAAGTTTTGTGTCTTTTTTACGTCTAAATATATATATGTCTAAAAATAACTTTCTATATGTTTATTCTACCTAGGATTAGGAAAGTGTTGGCTAGCTTGCAAGTGATATTTCGCTAATGGTGGATGAGACGATAATTGCTAAGCTGTGCGAAATTTATATATCGTTTTATTACTATTATTATTCTACGCTTGTTCGAAACATCTCAGGACAGCTACCTTTTCTCTAAGGACATCATTGCCTGTGGTGCGATGGAAACCATTTTAAGATCGCACGGGTAGGGAGTGGAAGAAATTTTTGATGGTATAAAAAAGTAGCACGAGAGATAATCTGCCAGACCTAAGTCTAGATATGCTAGTTTTTCAATGTAAAATCAAAATAGCTTAACATGTTAAATGGCAATGAGGTGCTCACATGATTCTAGTAAATATCAACGTTTTCAAAGTGTGATTTTCGATATTAGACCACATCTAGCCATGGGTTCAGAAGGGGGAGGCTAGCTATTTGACCTTGAGCACAAATCCTTTTTCTCACATTCGTCACGGAGCCTATGCTCTGAGAAATCTGGAACATCGAAATAATAGAGACGGTTGACTGGCGTACTTTCGTCAATGGCCGAAAAGCGCTGGAGGGTACAATTTTCCGGGAGCGAAAACAAGAGGGCTGCCTGTTTTTAATAGATCGACACGTTGAATGCCCATTTCGTGTATCGCTCGTGCGTTTCGCTGTAGCTGCTGTTGCTGATTATATAATATTGGTTATCGAAATCATCAGCAGAGCTATTGACGTCGCTAGCTGTCGATCATCGCCGTACCACATCGCGCGTTTGGCAAACATATTGTACATCGCAGCGGCAATCGTCGGAAGCCGTTCAAGTCGGCAACAGCAGTGGTGCGGTGGGTAGCATCTGCTAAAAACGCCATGGAACAATTGTGCGATATCGACCGAATGCGAGGTAAAAATGAATACGTAGAAGGTTCCCCCGTACGAGATTACTCATGTATGTAGTACGTCGTAGGAGAACGAATCTGCCCTGACGAAGGCTGTAAAAGTGTGCGTGCTTGAATGTTTTGAGTACGCTACCGGATCTCATAGAGGTCATAAAGTTATCTTATTATTAACATCACACTAGAGAAGATAGCAGCTTTGAGGTTTTGATGGGTCAGCACATACGTTTGGGTTATGTTAAAGCTTCGTTATGGAAAATTCGATGGCACTATTATTACTGCCGTTGCAAATTTTCCATAAGTAAGCCATAAGCCGTATCGTTTTCGAGTACTGATATTAAGCTGATGTCCAGACGTTTACGCCGAATACCAAGAAAATTCCTATGCATCCAATCTGTGACGTCTGCATACATTGTCTTCATTCCTTTATCGACCAACAGCTGTTTCTTCTACCACACAGCACTGCGATTGAAAACATTCTATAGTAATTCCTTTAGTTCTATTTTAGATTCTAGGTTCTAGTTGAGATTTCATTCGATTCAGTATCGTTGTTGTTAAACTGAAGAAGACTAATTATTATCGGCAAGCTTCGCTCTGGAGTGCCACTATAAATATATAGCATGCACCTTTATCGAGAAAATAAAAGTAATATCTCCTGTATCCCACGCATACCTCCATGTGGATGCGTGCAGTTTCTACCTTTCACACATCCGTTAGTGTTTGAGTAACGTTCAAACACTGGGAGCCCTATATCGTTAAACATAAAAATAATCGTCATATTATCCTCGACAGTATGGGGTATGCATCATTGGAAAGTAGCACTATTTTCTACTGCGGGGCTTTGCTTTTTTTGTTCATCTAGCTTCGTTTTGAGCTCTACGCTCAACGGTTTTTGCAAGGACCGCCCCGCCACAACCACCGGCTTCGCTAGAGCCGGTCATGTTACCATGGCCGTTGTCGTCGCTGTTCCCCAACGTCCTACTCTATTTCACTCCGGTACATTCGTTCGTTCGTAATACCTTCGAATCTACGCCACCGTCATTCTTCCCTCTATCATTCTTATCGAACTTCTCATCTTCGCCCTCTTCTTCTAGCATTCGTCGTTATCGCGGCAACGGCGGCAGGCTTTTGTTGGTTGTTTGCGTGCAACATTCCGCTTTTCCGTCAATATAATCACAATCATCATCGGTTGCTGCTCGGTTCCACTTTGCTGTGTAACGCTACTGCCGCTGCGTCTTTTGCTATTCCCACTGAGGTCGCTGCTAGCTCATTGCACATGTAGTTCGTTCCACGTTTCATTGTGTTTTGGCTTGCCTCTCTTCCAGTCGACTATCGATGCCGGCTCTCTCTTTATTTCCAAAAGCCAACGGTAATGGACGCTGCGCGAAAATCGCAATGTCGTTGCTGGACTGCTGCTGCTTGGCCTGTATACAGTGCGTGGAATTCTTCGCTCCCTCTTACTTAACGTGAAGAAGTACCAACAGTTGAGCTTTACCGACGACATTAGCTTATGAACATCTGCCTGTTGTCGGTGGTCGTATACCTTATCCAGTCTCCGGCCTATGCACGCTTCATCGGAACTCCTTTGCCTGTACTAGAACACCCCGTGTTAGTCGGGAGTCAGGCGCAAGGCGGGCGGTCGTCTGTCCTCAAAACGTCGATTTTTATATGCGAACAGCGCGCGTCTTCTGCCACACCGGCAACATTTTTAGAGGGTTTGTGAGACGGTGGAGCTGAGAGCAAAAGAAAGAGGGAGAAATGGGATTGCTGTCGCTATTGCTAGTGAATGGAAACAGAAGAAAAACGAAAGAAAAATATGAGTTAGTCAGCTAGCTTAGTCTGCCCGTCTGTCTGCTAGCGTACAAACGCAGCTCTTCTATGCTGGTCGGTTCATAAATAGGCGCATGGGTGGTCGGTACAAAAGAACGTCTCGCCTCAGCTTAACTCAACGCCGTTCAGAGCACGACAGAGAGAGCGGCTGAGTATTCAATTATTTAGCGGCTATACACACAGGAATGCCTGAAAAGTTTTTAATTAGGACGAAAGGTTCTTCTCTATTTTCTCCCCGACTAGGCTCTTTCCTTTGGCGTATTCCGACTGAACAATACGAAACGCGGCAAAGAGTTTTCCCAGTGGTCAGTGATAGCACGAACGGAAGCGGTACAGTGCATAATAACAGAAAAGTAGCAGAAACTAGAAAAGACACTTTTCGTATTTTTTTTTTTTTACAAAAATAACGTTTTTTCAAGGCTCCGACAAAGGTAATTACTGTTTTTCATGTAATTCATCCCAAACTTGTGCTCACTTTAGGGAACTCGCTTGGTCTACGACAAAGCAATGAAACAAGCTCTTCTAAAATCAATTACAATTTTTGTACCTAAGACGAGCAGAAATTTACGTGCAGGACCGACTAAAAGTTTGGCTAATCATTTTGGTAATTTCTTTTGTCTGTAAGCTCAATTTGCGAAGAAAAAATTTATTTTTCTCTAAAAACAAATAGAGCAAGCTTCCTCGGAGAGTCTCTAAAGTCATCGAGGTCTTGATGCGTTTTGTTATCACACTTAAAGCAGATAAGTTTTTTTATATGAATGTATGGTAAAGCAACCTCGGGCATGTGTAATATATAATAATAATAATAGCTTATTAAAAGAGCTTTTATTCCGGGAATCTAAAGAAAGAAATGTTCTAGTCTTACTTTGCTAAATATAGTATTGGGCTGGATCGAATATAATTAATTATTAACCTGTTTGTCACTGAATGATGGGGGTACATGGGGTCTTGCCTATTTGACTACTGACTTTTTCTGGATACAAAACACATTGGTGGTAGTCGTAATAAAGGATAAAATCTAGAAAACAGGTTGTTCTCAAAAAATCTCGTGCAAGGTTTCTTACGACTTGTTATGTATCGATGGTCTCACGAGAGGTGAACTTGTAGGTTGTGCAATGGACGTACGCTGAAGCCTTTATACAACGAGTGAAAAGCATCTGTGACGTTCTATAGCACGTTGCTATTACGTATTGCACGTCCCAGCAACCATACAGATTCATATTGATTGATGGGTTTTTCGAAAATGGCGCGAAGCTCGATAGCAGAAATCAACCCGAAAATTGCTGTTGTTTTCGTCGAACAGATTCCCTTCTCAAAATAATAATTAGATAAACATTTGTTTGATAAATTACTAGATAAAAGGAAAAAGTTTGTCGCCCAAGCGCAGTTATCAATGATGATCACTTACCTCATAACGCGTATAGGCGGCAGCTGTGGAAATTGTTTTCGTTATCCGTTCGAATGTTATTCGCACAAGTTCTGTAAAGTCATATTGCCCTTTGTCTTAATATCCAATATAACGTTATGTTATCATACAAAAACAGATGCCCTAGTACACTTTGCGATGCAAAAAGTCGGATTCTAACATTTGCATTAACTAAATTGTACGCACAAAGCTCCTCATTTTTATCGTCCTGCGTAATAGTACGCTGTAGCGAAGGAATGTACTTTCGAGGAGATTTCCAAGTTACCACAACGGCAAACGCTTTGTTTATAGGGGTCGCCAATTTCACGCAGTTTCTAGACGGTCCGTTACTTCCATTCAACGTGTTACCACTCCTCAGATTCCTTCTAGTCTGCTGCGTAAAACCAACCACCAGCTGAGGTCGTCCTGAACCATTTGCTCTTCCCTATATTCCCTCTCTCAATTACCCTTGCCCTAGGAGCATTTGCCCAGCGACACATCCCCTAACACCGATGCAGCCCATTGCCCTTTCCGTCCAATATCCTTAATCCTGCTTCACTCAGGAGTGTATAAGCTTCTTTAGCGCATGCTTTTAAGGTATAGCGGTAAGGGTACAGACGGCACAGGAGAAACGATTGTTTGGTAAAGAAGATATTAAAATTTGACATTGTTTTGCAAGCATGTAACTGTTTGTTTTGTTGCAAACTTATCCTGAACAGAAACGATAAACCTACGCTGGACGTTTTTGCCTGGGCAAACATAATCTATGTGTCTGAAGTTGCCTTTAACATGCTATTTTTTTGCGAATTCTAGCAATTAGAGATTTATATTCTGTATATTAACATATAGAAATGCGCTTTTTATGTGGAACGTACTAAGAACTGGTCGTTACGATAAAAACGGTTCCAAACGAATTGACGTTAAGACTTATTTATATTAATGATTCTCATAAACAAAAAAATGTGTGATCATTTGTTACAGCCTTGAAAAGCGAAGATTCCGCTTGCACAGGCAGACATCTTTCCAAATAAACTATTAGAACACAAACCATATAGTGTCGGGCAAAAATCCTGCTTCAAAAATGAGTCAAACGTGAACTTCCCTAAACTACACGTAAGTGACCATTACCCATTGACTTTAAGAACATAGCCCCTACTAAAAGCCCAGGGAGCTAGGCTTATAGAGCCGACGTAAATATGGGTGCGGTCGTGATTGGAGCAGGATGGGAAGGTGATTGCAAATCGCTGTGACAAAAGCGCAGTTGTCTTGAATCCTGTGAGTTCCCAACGAGGACACATAGGTCTTGATAAACATAAAGAGAATTCCTCATCTATATGCATATTGCGCTATCAGCTACTTCAGCTGTCTGCTACAAATCTGCATAAATAAGTCCCGAACCTCGGGAGGAAGAAATGCGAAGTAGGCAGGCCTAGACTGGCTAGCATCAGACAATATGTTCACTAGTTAGTTGTGGCTACGGCACGATCTGCACGATGAGACAATCCATTGGGCTCACCGCCCTGTTGATTCGAGTGAGGAATGGCGCGATGTTATTGTGATATAAAAAGCCTGTCGTAGTGAGAGAACTGCTGATCAATAGGATATCTAAACGCCGTATCAAATTAACATCATTATACAGCACAGCTTGTATATTTTTGGGATCAAAATAAAAGAAATGACATTCACAATAGCTTTCGTTAGTTAAAATAACCTAAGGTACGTATGCAGAATATGGAAGTTAGAGCACAAAAGTTACCAAAAAGCCTGCTGTGACAAATGCCTTTGGTCGAATGCAAGGGGAGCCCTAGGGATACGATTCTTGTATACGTCAGAAGGAAAGACTTGGCTGTCGGTCACAAAAAACAACTACGTGCAGTACACCCATAAATTGACTATATAATTATTTCGCAGTGGTAAAATGGCGCATCGTTAAGGGTGTGCTCGCGCACGTTTGCCATACCTAAAACCTGAAATCAATATCTATCTAAATATTAATGGCTGTCTACAAACGTGAAAGTAGAGTACGAGTCATGCCAGAGTACTTTTGCCTGACTCTCATACTGATGAGCCGATTTAGCAAGTTGATATTAACCCACGTAGAAATAACTGGGTGTTAAACATCAATGCAAGTAGGGCTGTTAGAAACATGTTATGAGTAAGCGCTTTCCTGCCAAAAAAAGGCCCGTGACGCTTGTTGATATAAAAAAAAATCTCGTTTTATCTTAATTCCGTTTGAATCGGGCAAGAGAAACAGAAATTGGTAGGCATAACAAGGTACGCCGTTGAACATTTGTCGATAAAGCTGCTACGCATCACAATCCGCGTGTGTCTTAAGAGAATTATGTGTATTTGCGGCAACTTTGTTATTTTTGCAGTTGCAGGTCAGCCCAATTTACTTCCTACAAAGTAACGAAAAAGGTAAGCTATTTGTTAAGCTTTTTTATGCGTTTTCACAAAGCAAAGGTCTCTTTGCTTGAAGTTGAATGATAATTCATTCAACTTTTACATAATGTATACGCTAATTACAATTCGAAAAGACTTAAATTCAAACGTGTGTGAACAATACCCGATAAGAGAGACGTAAAATGTTGGAAACTATTAATTTCCCCTTTCGTTTTTTTGTAATAACTTCACATAATTGTATAAACTGCACAGATACATATATCTACCGAACTGCAAAGAGAGATCTGGACATCTCGACACGTGTGCGATATGAAAATGCTTCGGTGAACAGATATTATCGCGGTTCATATCCGAAAGAACTTTAACTTCGTAAGTGTCTAGGGGTTTCCACCGGACTAGCTTCGTGCTCTCCACGAGCCTTTGATATTAAAATCTCCTCTGCTCAATTCTTTCATCCGTCCATTCTGGCTTTACGCAGATAAAACTCTTAAAGAATTATATATATATAAGTCTGACGGTGATGATATGGTACCTAAGTAATTTCCATATCCCTCAATGCGTTTAAGCAGCTTTGGAGTTGTCCGCACGAGTTCTATCTTTCGCACATACCTTCTTACAGTCACGGGTAGCTTAAAGCCGCGGTTGAGTAGAATTTAAATATTGAGTATGCAGGGCACATTCCGGTCGACGAACACTCGCCTGTACATATGTGCATACTGTACAAAAAACCAACTGCAGTGTACCATTTCTTATTACAAATATATATTTTGATGGCAAACAAATGGCCGTAGTTAAAGGGAACAACAATTCTTTTGAGCCATTATAAAAAAGGAACGTAGCTTTGCAATAGCAATATTTGGTATCAACCAGCCCAGCTAGCATTAGCTATAACGGTACTCCATATAACTATAGCTATAAAAAATAAAGCAGCTAATTAAAATCCAAAATCTAAGTCTATATTTATGCCATTGCAAGTTCTTCTTTATTTAATCACACTTGGCGTGTAGTGTATGTCGTCGTAATACAATTACAATATACAGTACTCCGTCGTTATACGAAGCTTATGGAAGAAGGCTCGTCTAAGGTCATAAGAAGCAAGTCTCGGTAACAGCAGTACGCACGTGATAATTTAGGTTGTGCCATTGCTCGTGTCGAATTGTCTTCGCAGCGTAAAATATAGTTTTACTACTAAAATGATAGCGTTCCTGTTGTTCATCTCCTCCGAGGGCGGCATTGTGTCACCAGGTTGTTGATCCAAATGGTGCCCAGAGAAGGGGGCGGACTTAGTGATCTTTGCATGACAAAAGCTCCCGCTGAAAATGGGCGCGTACTCATGCATGACATAACAAGGCCTAAGTGTGTGAATAGCCCTTAGAAACCATGTTTGCGTACATGGCGAAAAAAGATATCGCAGTTTTTTTTTTTTTATTACACCAAATCTAAATAATTTCATACATTACAGTAACGTATATTCGCGTCGCTCTAAATAATCACGATATGTTATATTAACACTAGAAAATCACCTCAGTCACATGATATTTTACTTTCCATAGTGAAATTTCTTTTCTCTCATCTTCCAACTTGGTTTTCGATGTTTAGGCTAACAACCGTCTCAAAATTAAATACTACGTTCTTATAATAGGCCTAAAAAGTAGAAGTCCAGTTGAATTTAGGTAAAGCTTGACGAAAGTAGATAGTCACTAGCTTTTTACGTGTCCAATGCAACGAAACTCATTTTGTCAATAGACGTTGTTGATCCACCGGAATAGGTCGACGACAGTTAGCTTTACCTCACAGACATCTACGAATGCGGTGAAAATAAAGAACAGGCCATTTGCCTTAATTTGGGGGATTTCCGTAGGTTCAGAGAGAGCACGGATATCACAGGAAGAAGCGACATTGTTTCAAATTGCTGTCTCGCTCGATTTAGATTGTTCCGTTCGACATCATCTTGGACTTACGCCAAAACTGAACATGTCTCGTCGCTGTTTCGTTATATCCTACTTTTTCGATGATAACCTCTCTCCAGAAGCACTTCATCGGAGAATAGCATTTTCGGTTACTTCTTCAATATTAATCAGCCGTTTCTATCGGTTTGGCTTATTATGTTAATGATGAGAATATTTTCTTCGAAGGTAGGGGTCTTTAAATACTTGTGTCTCAATGAGCAAACACCGCGAAATACAGGTTTTATCTTCATCTATTTCTGCCTGATGGCATTACTTTAATTTCAGTTGTATAACTGTTTACTGCTGTTAGCAAGAAATATCAAGTACATGCTATATGCATCTATCCTATGAAGTTAGGAATCTCTGTTGCTGCCATTAGTGTTGAGTTGTTTGATTAGCTTTCAATAGTGACAGCTCTTAAAAATAGAATTGTCTTTGAAGTGGTTAGGTGGGACTTTTACCCAGTACAAAAAGGCTAACAAGGACTCTATCGGCAGCTAGAGGTCCATCAGGCGACTTTCCTGTAGAGGGAGTTTGCGCTGCGACGAATTGTCAACGCATGAAGCCGACCGGCATATGGTAAGTGGGAGTATTGCAAAAAAGAGCTTTGCAACTATGATTATAAGGGTTGTCATTGTGGTGCCTATTGACTATTTACTGTTGGCAGCATAACAACGTTTTCTGTCAGACTTGCTCATCATGAAGCTTGTTGATCATGACATTTTGCGAAAGGCCAGTTTACTGCCGTCGTTCCTATGCTACAGGGACTGTAGATCTTATTGATTGAAACATGCACCCTATTAAAGAAAGATTATATATATACGATGATCACCAGTTCGAGCTTGGAAAACGCGATGGCAACAAAATGTCCTGCCGCCCACCTGGAAACCGTCTATGCAAGTCATCAAAACACGTCCTAGAAGGCGCCTCGATAGAACGGCTAAAACGATCGGAACTACAAGCCAGCAGTGTCATAAAAAATGCTCTATTTCAGTTCGCAAGCTTCTTATCTATTTGCTGATCTCAGACCAGGTGAGATTATGCTTTATAGGAATGCTCTCAAGGCAGATTACTAAAAAGATAAAAAAAATATGACAACAAATGCTGCCATATCTAGGATGCACAAGTCTTCCTCAGGGGTCAAAAAGAGTTGCTTTAAATAAATCCCTAGGACCAAAACTAATATCAATAGTACAATAGAAACGTATTAAGTTCCGCGAAATATAATGTACCTGTCCCTCTAAATAAACAAATGGCGTAAAATGTATTGCAAGTTAAAAAGTACCCCCTTCGTGAAGTTGTCTATGTATGCATAACTTAACCAGTGTAACACAGCTGGCGTCAATATATAGCTTTACCCATCGCTGCCGCAATCCGCGGAGCGTTGAAATCTGATTAGGAAAATTGCTCTAGCGCGTGTTTTATATTTAATTGTAGCTCAGGACCCGCAAGTGCCTTAACACTATAGTAATCATTTGAAAAATAAAGTTCATAAAGCTACATAAGGTCGCCAGGAACCTTGGAAGCGCCTAAGTGTTTCCCAGACAGAGTCTTCCGTGAGGAAAGGTTAATTAGGCGACTTTTTTAGGAATCCGAACCTTAGTCAGGCCATTACAACATAAATACGAGTTAGATAAGCCGTTTTTGTTTGTGGCTTGCGTTTGTGGATGAAACGCTAGAATTTTTCCGCGAAGCATATTTACACGCTACATATTGGATCCTGCACTAAGACTCGACCACAAACAGGCAGGTATATCTCAGCAGAACGGTTTTCGCATAGGTCGAGCAATGTAGCAATGTGCGTACGCAATCCATGAAATCAATGATGAGGCAGCCTCTAAAATAGGCTACAGCTGCTTTGGTGAAGCCTGCTGCCTGTATTCGATGTTCATCGTGTCATTCGAGCATTTGGTTCCGTCAACTATTACCACTTTGCGTTCGATCAGAGTGTTTTTCTCCCATCAATTTTATGAATTGTACAATTTGAACGGATGGTCCTTCATATGCCACAGCAGGCCTTGAATTGTCATCAACACGTTATAACTAGCAACACCTGCTTGATACACTGAAAAAAGCGTAATATTGCAGGAGGAAACACTCTACCGAAGTTTGTAGAGGTCACAGTCTGGATGAGCTTTTCATTTTGAGAATCAGTATCGTTAGCGCTTAAATTCTATATAATAACCTTGCCATATGCGTTCAAATAACCATAAATAATAATTAAAATATAATTAAAACATAATTAAAATAATAATAATAATAAATACCATATGCGTTGCATAAGTACCATAGAAAAATTTTACAACCAAATTTACCTAAATAAAACTACGTGTCGTAAAAGCGAACGACCAACCCAACGCTTCTATTTCACTTCCAATCGACGACATCCTACACGTGGGTTTTTGTGTCACTCATTTTCTAACTAAGCAGAGACCATAGTTTTTGTCCGTACGAAGGTGCCCCACAACTACATTTGATACTTCTGTGTAACTCTAATCTGAAGATTTGATTAATCTTATCCCGTTGTTGTGAATCAGCTAGAGCTGTATGTAATTCATAGAAAAAAAACAATCCGTTATTCATCTGCTACGAGGAAGCAGATAGCTATCGCAAGTTGATGCCTGTAGTCAGGCCCTCTGATGTCATACAACCGCTTCCCGCCTCAGGTACGTCAGATATAAGGTGCTGAATAACTAGCGATGTGGTAAGGACAAAATGTTGATGACTGCTGCCACCATTTCTCCTAGTCTCGTGTCCATAGCCAAATGCACCTTGGTAGTTTGCTAGCTGGGCTGGTTTATGGAGGCTGGTTTGTGCAGACGAGCCCCAGTGTCAACGATTCATTGGATGCCTAGAAGAAAATACCGTTCGCTGCGAAATCGCTTCCACACAGCCCAGCTGTCTCCAATGGGAGTCATTCCGAGCGTTACAACGAATCTTTCCCGAGACCCGTTGGGCCGCATAAGGCCGGAATTGTTGACCTTGTTATTCGATGGCCTTCGCAAATGTGCTTGCACTACCGAAGGATGTAATTTCTTTAACGCCCGCAAAAGCTGGAAGTGGCTTGCAGGAGCCTTCACCGAAAATTATGTCGACTGCCAAAAATGATAATAACCATGCTATTAAGCATGCTCCTGCTAATGGGAGTACACAATATGCATATACTGCTTAGGACATATTTGCCGAATACCCACTCGCACAGTCACTGGAATGTAAATATCTATTCCAACCATAATTGTAAATTATTACCATTTATGTTAGTAAAAGTAGCACGAATAGCCCGATCTGCAAGCTTGAAAATATTCCAGTGTGGACTTGTTTACACTCATAAATATTGGACCTTTTCAACGAAATCTCATTTTACTAAGAAGACGGATTTTTTGTTGTTGTTGACGCATCTCGCACTCGAACGCTGGCCAGCAGTCGGCAGGCCAGCATGGTCGATTGGTGGCACCTGAATTTTTGCTCAGCGTTGAGGTCAAGGATAACGTCTAGAGCGTTTACATTTACAACGTTTATACACAGCGCCAACTGAATATATATAATGATTAGCTGATAGATGCCAGCAAGAAAGCACAAAAATAATTTTTTTTACATCTTCGACAGCTCATCGAATTAAGAGCTGGACATCTGGAAATTGCTTTAAGTGACGTCGTATTAACGTCAGCATGACTGCAGAATTCTCTACTCTAGTAGTGTAAACGTCGCCCTTATTTGACGACCACATCTGTAAGGCCAAAAGTACGAAAGAAACCACCATCCGTTACTCATTTGCCTCTTGGAGGTCGAGCGGAAGTTGAACGGACGCATCGTTAGGAGTGGCAAATCAGAGCATTCGGTCGGAGTGAAGTCGGTAGAACGTCAAAGCTTCAATTCGCATAAAACGATGGTAAGAGAAAAGAGGGGTCTAATTCGGTAGAGCTCTTGCAAGCTGACGCTGCCGCCATTGCTGCAACCGTTGCTACTGTTTGTGCTGCTAGCTGAGTTCATTAGCGCACCAAGAAAACGAACCGATTCAGCTTGATTACATTTAATGGGGCCAACCCGCAGATGAGAGCGAAGAAGCGGCTAGAATAAAAAATAGGTGTCTGCCACACGAAGAAGCACTTGCAGTATGGTATGGTCTCGCGCTCCTCTATTTCAGCAGCAAAAAGGGGCATCCAGATACGGCGGCCGCGGTGTTACCAGTAGCTGCAGAGGCTGACAGGGAACAAATACGAGTGTTGCTCTTCGACGCTGGGTGCAAAAAATACGGTAATATTTTTTGATCTGATTTTTCTATCTAACTTTACCGATTATTTATTTTATGTGCACCTGTTCCCGGAGTCCCCTAGTTCTAAATATAGCGTCAAGAAGCGGCCTCCATCAGGAGCTGACCGGAATAAGCTTTGTTAGACTTATCTAGCGTTTCCATATCAGACCTATGAAACAACCGACAGCCATAAAAGCAGCTATTAGTTGTAATAATAATAATGCCTTATTTTTCCTTAATTATTTATTTGTTAATATCTGATAATCGTCTCCTCCTTGCTTTTTATGCACATACTGCTGCATTAGCGCATAGGACTACGGCGTGATCTGTGGAGCTAATGCGCGTCTCTGAATGCGTTATTATGGTAAGCATAACTAACAAGCACACTACCCGCACTGATTTAAATTTCAGCGTTGATAAATTATCACTATGGCATATTTTTGCCACGCTGTTTCATAAGTTCATTGAAGTAAAATCCAAATAGGTTTAGCAAGAACCTTAAGGGTGCCCAACAGCTTAAATACCAAATATTAACGATTCTTTTTTGGAAAGGAGCTACCAGGGGGCCAAATGTTAAAGAATTCTTTATGTAACACTCATATACTCAGTGAACGACATCGTAAAATGTGGATTTTAAGTGCTTTATTAAAGGCGTATATGTTTATTAATAATTGATCGAGGTTCAAGCTTTACATTTTTGAAAATATACGATTTAGTGTAGGATGAACGTTTACGTAATTTATAGGAATCTAGTTTTTTTTTTACCATTAGGCGACTGACGAGATTCCATCGAGGGTGTTTAATTCTACGTCGGTTTCACGGAGGTCTAAGGGTGTGGCATTTTTCATTGATACGTTCAATATGCTTTTCAAACAGCCAAGCGGTCGGTTATAATATAATAATTCAATGTTGTTTCAAAACCGAAATGTTTTCACTTGATACAGAAAATAAACTATCTACTGTTTGCAGTTATAGGTAAATTTGTCACGGAAAGATATTAAAAAGGCTCAGCCTTCTTCTAGCAGTTATGAATCTAGTTGGCTCCATAATACATTGCGCATACGAAGGAAAATACGAAACAACGGCTTTGTTTGTTTGTTTGAAGTGTTTCTTATAAAACCAGCAGGCAAGAGTTCTTTTTCGCTATGGGTTGGGGAAAAATATTTGTCGATAGTCATATCGTTGATGACGGTTAATTGGGCTAATATGACCCCACCCACTACTGCTATTCGTCAGTACTCTGACATTTCCCTCAGTAGCAACCGGTTAATGTTGAATGGGAAACTACTTTTAGATATCGCAATTGAGATTATATTTTTACTAATTTTTTTTTACTTTTATGTGCTCAGTGTACTTCTGCTATACGTATATACATACCCCAACATATATATATATACCCAAGCAAGGGAACATGTTTTCATAGAGCGAAGAGTACAAAAATGAAAATGCATATCTGAGCTCCGGTTTCAGGGTGTCTGAACAAGTCAGGTGACGCCTTTCAAAGCAGATCCTTTTTCACAATGGACGCACGTCACTCGTCGGAGAAGTTAAATCTTTTATCGATTGGCTATTCCCTACCTATTCATATGTGTCAAAAAGGACAGATGATGGCTTCAAACTGCAAGTAAACCCGTATGCGTTGTCTTCGAAGATTATTGGAACCATGCTGTTGATGGATTGAGTGTCAAAATTCAAAGGAAGACCTGTTTATGTATGAAACTTCAAAACCGATAACATGTAAACTAACCTGGAATCACACAACTTAGCATTTTAGTTAAGAAGTATAGGTTCTAAAAATTGTTATTTCTAGTTCTCGGGTTCCCATTTTGGTTAGAAGTTTGTTTCTTATACTTTTTGCAAATCTAACCTGTTTAATCGGCAGCATGCTATACATATAGCCGAGATAGTACGTGTAGTTCGTTCTTGAAATAGTGGGGAGTACGCTATGACTTTATTGGTTCTTAATAAATAATAATCTAAATGACTTTTATCCGTTTAGACTCCTACCTGCCGCTAGCCCCACGACCCTCTGCCAAAAGTTTGTGACCTCTTTTCATTTGATGGCAGTCTGCTCAGATGAACTACCCTCGTTCTTTATGCAATCAGTGATATTCAATAAGATTAAATTCTTTACAGAGGTCAATTTCCGCTAGTCACCGTAGGTACATGTAAATAGCAATCGCTAAATATAGGCACTGCGTATAACCTACAATACGACCTGTAACGAGCGTGAGACCGTGGCAAACGAAAACTCTGCGGTCCTCGGCCCGCAGGCGATGGCATTGTAGAATTATACAAATACCACATAGCTGTTTAGTAGTTTACATATAAACTGCCGGATCGGATACGGTGCTGGCGGTAGGACTTATTCATGAGAACGCCTTATAGGACCACTGCCTACTTTGCTGTCCTAGGTAGGTTGATATTAGTCTAGCAGGCATCAGCTGGTGCCCCAATAAGTATTAATGTACTCAGCAAAGTTCGTCGTAGCTATATGCTGAGTTTACCCAACCAGCCGTATTACTGATGCACTTAGACGAGGCAATCAAGCGGATTGCGCTCCTGTCAATATGAGCGACACCGTGAGCCTATAAACTTACGGTACCCTAGCGCCGGTTTCCAACAACAATACATGACATTTTAGCTTCATGTCATGTACGCCATACTCGCGCAAAGCTAGATGCACAGTTTAGAAAGCGGAGATTCGCCATTAGGTTTATCTATAGCAATGCCGGGCAGTGGTTCTGGACGTCGTACATGAAGTACTCAGTGTACAATTAGGGAAAAGTAAACAATACCGTTGAACTCAAGGTAAAAATCAAAAGGTAAACAACTACTCATATATAAATATCTGCTCAAATAACGACTGTTCGAATTGGAGCAGTCACTATAAATCGAAGCATATTAATGACTATTGTAAGTCGTGACATTCATTCAAAATTCCGCAGCATCTCCTATCTTTACTAGGCCTCATTTCACGGGCCTTCAGTTTGTTCAGTTCTACCCATATTCTGACGCGTGTCGTTTTCTGGTGTGAGACTATTTTTAGAATCTAGTGGTGCCTAAAAGAAATCAGCTTATATATATTTTAATAAAATTTCTATATATAAATGTTCAATGTTGCAGCAAATCAATCAGACGGCAAGCGTACTTGCGAGCAAAAACAAACCCACCTAAGCACGGATGTCACCGAGCGTTACTCATTTAGCTTCGTTATTCTTGCTTTTGTCATAGAGACTGACTAGATGATAGAAGGTGAATTATATCTTATGAAACGAACAATGTTTAGGTGAACTTTGTCAATAAGTCAGTCACAGAGAAAAAAAACTCAGCACCATTCAGAGAGTCCTGTAGTTTCAGAAACTAAGGATTGCCGATTCCATCTGTCTGAATAGACGATATATGGATCCGAGTTATGCCACCCATGTGAAAGGAGTCTACTATTTTTTTTTGTGCTCGAGTTCACCGAGCGCGCACATGGCTGTGTATTAGACTAGTCGACCCATTATAGAAAATACACCGAACATATAGCGACACCTAAGGTCAACGCTGAAAAGAAAAAGAAACCAACTAGTCACCAGTAATCTATGGAAATCACCAGTAATTACCAGTCGAGTCTAAACAGTGGCCAACTACCTATTCGGCTGGCCTTAGCCGAGCAGCAATTAGGCTTTTACGTCAATGATACGTCAAGTATGTCCGGGACTGGACTGAGAGGCTGTTGGAGTCAAGAAATCCGTGCTGGAACAGACAATATACTACCGTACAGGATAATTTGAATCACATACATCCACATGTGTACCCGCCAACACGTAAGCACATTAACAGCGATTGTGTGCTGCCAAGGCGCACAGAACTATAACTAAGGTTCGGCGCGCTAGGTTCATTACTGTGTACGCGGTCTCTACTGCTAGCAACATCTCTTTATGGTCTTCTTTTATAGACCTGCCTGTATTTACTTAGCCACTCGCACTTCTGTCCTGAATAATACTTTTTATGTAGACTAGTCTACTAAAACCGTTAATCATTCCCGAAAATCGTGATTAATCGTCAGTGCAACTACTAACGCCATGAATATTACGTAATGAACATATTCGAAAGAGGATCATCAGCATCCATTTTTCGGATGCAAGTTCAAACTAAGTATAAGTTAATTTTAATCTACCGCAACGCTTAGTTCAGTTATAAGCCCACTTTTGCTCTTCAGTGTACTACTATATGCGAGCCTTACTCTGTTGCGACCCACTCTTAGAATGAATGTGCGAGCATATCAGCAGTTGCGAATGCTTTCTAACCCCTATGAAAAATACATTGTCAAAAGAAGGATGTATTAAAGCGTTTGCAATGCAGCACTTCGTTAATCTTGTGGCAAACGTTGGCTGGCTGCCCCCCGTTCCAGGAAGGTAGATCAGTTGCGGAGCTCAACGCAACATACGGTTAGTTCTTCATTCGGTCACGCAACATCATTAGGTGTCAGCCTCATTAAGCGCAAACGGTCTCCTAAACAAACACATCTTATCATTGTACAGGTAATAACATATAGGAACGTGCCAGGTTAAACGAGCGATTTCTCGCTGGCTTGTTCGTTGAATCTGAAACTTAATACTATTTTCCGCCCATAAAAGTCGTCCAATGTAGATAAGCATACTCCCATTTTGTCGTGTGGTGATGAATTAACCCAGCAGCGCATGCAACATATCGTTCGCCGTACGTGGGCCAGGGTCGGGTTGCGTTTGCTGCTGATCTTTGTTCGTGTCCTGTCCCTGATATTGAGATCAAGAGAAACTCGAGATACTACTATACGGCCAGTCATTTCTACCGCTGTCTTGGACGTCTTCGAGATGCCACTAGGGGCGCGTCCCATCACAACCGGGATCCATAGGTTGGCTATCGATGAGGCAACTTGAGCTCTGTACACGTGTGCAATTAATCATTTTTGCCTTTTGTTTTGCAATACAGATATTGATGACTACATTGTTCACCCATATGTCCAATGTAGATAAACTTTCAACTATGGACTGACATATTTGGAACTTTCAAACCCATTAGCGATCACAGAAACGTCATCATAAAAACAAGAGGTAATTGTGTATGGCAGTAACTACTGAAACGTACTAAAATGATCTCATTACCTGAGAGAGTCAGTCTGAGCTAAGATTTTTTTGGTAGTACGGTATTATCGGCCCATTGTGATTTGATGCAACCGAACCCAGCAACGGCTTTGAATAAACGAATATTCTGCTATTTATTCCATTTGGTTTCAAAACAAGCCACCAACTGTACGATATGTTCCTTGAGATAACGGACCTGTCCTAAGGGCTTTCGTCGGCGAACTTCCGGAGAGAATATTGACTCATTTACTTAGTCCGAGTTGGTACCACCGCCTGGTACATGAACGACACAGAGTAACTTTTGCCCACTCACGAAAAGATCATGCCGTAATCGAAGTTTAGAAAACTTCTTTAGGAACTATAATGTATAGCAAGCGACGTACACCAAGATCGTAGCAGAATTCTCTCTAGGGTGACCTATGAAACGAGACTGCGTGTTTTCAAAATGACTGTAAACGATTTAGGAAAAAAATAACGATTCGTTTGTTGAAACGTTAAATTAATGCTTACCGAGACTGGATGGTGGCGGCGTGGTTTTTCATTGCCTTCGCGGACCGTATTCACAGCACAGGCAGTCCTTTTTAGAAGTTTGTTGGCACCCATTGTTAATTGTATGGTTCGACCTACATGGCGTTTACAAAAGTCCCGTTGAACTCTTCGATTTTCAAAGATACACTCGTTTTGTATTGAACTTTATTTGAGTATCATGTCGCATGACAACATAAAAATTCCATTTTACTTGAAGCGGCTTATTGTCTAATCCAGGTTTCACTACATTCGAGGAACACTACACGCCTATAAATTGTCATAATAACAGAATACAAGTGAAAGAAAACGGATAGTAGCCCTACAGCGTGCTGCCTCGTCTGACGGTGGTGAAAGATGTTGTTGCAGCTGACGCCATAATTCACTAGTCCTCAACGAACACAGGAAAACAGAGGTATATCCTAAGGACTAGAGGTAACACCCGCCGTAAGAATGACCACACGTCGTTTGCCGCAATAATGTTCGCTCATTTTGCTCATTCACTCTCTTTTTGTGTCGGCCACTGCCTCTTCGCCCCTGCTTCTTCAACCATGTGTCTCTCCATACAGATGCCACATATCACATCGACAAACCTCTTCCACTAGCTCCGCAACTGCCGCCATTGCCCAGGCGCCGCCATGTGGTTGCCTTTGGACGATGCGTGTCGATGATGGCAGGTATATTGTCGTTTTGCCCCTGAAGGCCTCCGCGAGCTTACGCGTATTCGAGGAATTGCTGTATTTGTGTGCGCGCCTGGATGTTGGATGTGTATTACTGTTTGGGGTGCTACTGTACCGTCGACGTCGCTGCTCCTGCTGTTGTCCCTCTTGACAGCGCCGTTCCTTAGACGTTGTTTATTTCCAGACGACGCCACGGTCGTTGCTGGCCGTTTGCAACACAACGTCGCGCGATGAGCCCTCTCCCAGAGCCGAAAAGATTCCCGCGTCACACCCAGCATTCTCGCCCGCCTTACTCTCTGCTATCGGAACACATGACAATCTCCTCTTTGTTGGCATCGGTTCTGTCTGTCGTCGTTTTCGGCGACTCCACCGGAGCGAATGACATATCGCTCTAACGCTCTTGGTAGACATAAGCTGAACTTTTATACACCCCACATTGAAGAAAGAAAAGAGCGACATCCACATACAGACACCTATGTATGGACACATCTGAACACGCACGGATAGACACCAGCAAGCTACAAATGAGCGCCGCCGGCTACCAAGCATTCGTGCAAAGCACCACTACATCAGGAGCTGGCCCTTCACAGCGAAGGCGACAACAACCAACTATACCTCCCGCCATCATTATCCGCACAGAAACTCTTGGCAGGGAGTCGGACGACCACATAACCTGTGACACATAACCGTCGCAGGATAATACATGAGTACATATGGGCTCTTAGGCCAATATTATGCAGGAATAGCAATAGGAAAGAGGATAAGTGGCCAGACGGAGATCTGCCCGTGGATTTCGGCTGTTCGTTACAAAGGAGAGGAGCCACTTGCCGAGAGCCGTCCGATTGCCCTCCGATGCCAACGTTCATTCCATATGAGTTCCCAAAACACAACGAGGAAGGGGTCAAGGGATTGTGGACGGAGTCAATCACGCAGACATGCACGTAAACAAACGAAAGGAAAGGAAGTTCGAAAAGAAAGCCCACCCACTTAAGAAGTCCAACTATGGGTGTGAACAGCGGAAGTGGTGCTGTAAACGTTCACAAATTCGGGCATGCTACGATCAAACTGACAAAGTTCTGGCCAGCTACACGTAAAATGGAGGCGAAGGTTGGAATTCTAGTGTACTCATGCACCAAAGGTTGATGTAACCTGGATAAAGTTATTTTTATTGTATGTATTTTTATGTAATTCGGTACCAGTATCTAAGGAGACGGTGGTCTTATTGCGATACAACGAGCTAATTTGGTTGACAGGTTCCAAGTTATCACCAGCTCATGCAATGTTCTATTATTTGAGTAACCAAAATGTGCGATTTTATTAAAACTCTTTCCTAGTGCCTGAACTGAGTACATCTGGAGATGCTTGAAGGCACCGAGCAAAGTGCATTTGACCTTTTTAATGTGACCAGATCGTGACTCAAACGGATTCTTTGCTGGAATATCATAAAGCATTGCAGAAATAAATGGCCCTTGGACAAGAGTGGAAAGTCTGCTGAAGCATCATTTTCCACATGATTATATTATTATAAATGTAAATGAGTTGTAAATATACAGGGCCATCGGATGCGACACCATTCACGACAAGCGATTAACGTTTCAAAAACAAGGGATTAAGATGACTGATGATTAGTTGAAACAGCATTATTATAGTAACAAAACCATTATTGCATAGGGTGGCATAGCGACAAATATGGAAAGCTGAGAACGTGGGGTTCGCGCTTCTAATCCGATCAGGCGCATCCATGTTCTCTCATACTTTTTTATCTGCCAATAAAGTTCACTAATTATACTTATTATTAACAATGTAAGCGCATATAATTCGATGACAATCGTTAATTATAATGAAATTTAAAGCAGTCTTCCCAGGTAACTTTGATCCATAAATGCCGTTACATACTATGACTGCTTTTTTTTGATAAATTTCTGCCGTGCTTTACACGCTATTGATCCTGCATTCCTGATTACACTGCAACATTCTGTTTAATGTAGAATGCAAAAAATACCAAGTAGCATATACTACACTCGTTGATTAAGGAAACCTTCAGCAATATCTACTACAGTCAATACATACATACATATATATATATATACACGAAAGCTGTTTAGAAAAGTGATGAAGAAATTAGCAACGTCTCGATGATATAAAGCTAAAATTAAAAAAAAATGCAATGTAATTTTCCTATTTTGGGTCAAATTCTACTTTTTCAGATGATTACTTTTCAAAGAGCTTTAGTTCGGTTTCCAACGGCACCAGCGTAAGCAATTTAAGCATTACTATTTCGTAAAATTAGAGGTTTGAAGGTAAAAAGATGGCAAATACATTGTTTTTTTTTTTTTTTTAACTAGTCATACAGACGCTTTTAAGTACCTTGAACAAATGCGATTCCCAACATTTTAGGAGGTGTTCGACAGCTTCACAGTATCTTCATGAATCCTCTAATACATAGATCTGCTTTCCATTAAGAGTAATGAAACAACACTAGGGGACAGTAGAGACACGAATTATGACTCACTTTTGCCCCAAGTTCACGTTGGCCTTGGAATGTACCTATCAGGCAAGTGGCACCTCTATTTTCAAGAAGCTGACGTACATCATCGGTAGAAAAATCGCAGACGCCTATGGTGTTCGGAAATATCGTTTGGAACTTTAAACGGTATTGATTCTGCGAATTTCAAACGCAAAAGTACCATGTTGCGTACCAAATGATCATGCGCAAAGCTTCGTGTAGCTGATCCTGTCAGTCCTGGTACAACTGTTCTGAACAGCTGCTGATATCTGTGTCAACATATGATTACCATTTCGAACGGAACAGGTAAGTGTCAACTAGTTTTAATCATTGCTCGTGTGTGACCTAGCTAAACAGTCTTTAGCTGACTGGTTTCTACCATAGCCCTCATAGACCTGAGATGAGCACCTGTTTGCACTTCAGCTACAAGAAACGAACGTATGTGTTAGCCGAAATACGGTGCCATGTTTAAAAAATGTCGCATTTTGGCACCATGGCGGCGGCGAATATAAAAATAAGTGCCCAATATAATTCTAATCACTCCAACTGTACCCTACAACACATAATATCGCCCTATAATTTTAGGCTTTTTGTCGCAATGCTTTCAAATAATATATACCGTTTGTGTTTCTGGCAAAAGGTATAGTTAAGTTCATCTATGTCAGACCCATGGTGCTAAATGCCAGTAAAACTGGTTTCATTAAAGCTGGTGTCACTAACCGTCAATTAACAGGCTACATATGTTACGCAATTAATACACGCCGTCTTTTCTAAATCTGAATCTAAATTTTCAATGAATATCAATAATTCGTTTACCCAAACGGCTTCTTTTTCTTCCTGAGACTGATTATTCTTTTCAACTTGCCGATTCCTCGGACAATTAACACAATTTAAAATGTTTTCAATCGAATTTGGATTTATCAAATTCGTTTGTATCTCGGATCAAAGACTGGTATGTTCTTCGTTTAATCGGGAGGGAAAGATCAGCTTTCCTAAAGTAATTTATCAAAATCAATCGAAAATTTGCAAGGAGACAATCTTTGAAGTTGATAGTATTTGAGGAACGCGAATGTGCGGACTTTTTACATGAATATCTCCTCGAATCTAGTTTTTTGGATCACTAATAGGCATACAGCCTCCGGTGCAATACTCCATGGAGAAACATTAACGAAATAAATTTTTTGCCTTAAGGTCTTAATTCTTGTCTTAGGAAAATACTGAAAATGCTTCGTCTCGGCCAGACATTATGCAAAAAGTACGTATATGAAAGCTTATCTCTTCCCTGTGTATATCAATAAACCTCAAAGAAGAAGAGTCAACAATGGAAATTTAGCTTTCCTAATTATCGTATATTTCGCGCGTCGTAGTTGATTTGTTATATAGCGGTAGCCTTCACTGAGGGCAATAATCAAATTTTACATTATATGCGAAGACAAATACATTTATATTTTGATATTTTTTTAATATTATTTTGTATTTTTTTAAGAAGTTAATTTTTATAAGTTTTTCTGTGCGCAGCCAGAGAGACTACTCAACGAAGCAACGCATGACACCGTATAATTCCTGAGGCATATTCCACCACATCTTCACCAGACGTACGTAGCATCTATGAAATGAAAACTCGATGTATCCCTTAGCATGTGGTGAAATCTATATGCTGCAAACTGCAAAATCCTGTCTGTACCTCTTTAGGTTTAATTGGTCATCGCTTCTGTGCTACAAAGGTCGGGACCGAGCGCCACCATATTCCTCTTCCACATACTCAAACTCCAAGTAGTCAGGAGTAAAGGAAAGATTGAATTTGCACTTCAGATCCTCTACAAATAGCAGCGTGTCGCTAAAAATCTACAATGTTGCTCAAAAAGGAGCGATTAAGTTCCATGGTGCGCAAGTTTATTTCGATCTAGTGTTTTAGTCGTAGAAAATTACTGAAGCCACCTTGATTTCAATAGAGACTAGCGCTATTCTTAAGGGAAGCCTGTTTGTACACTTAAGGAAAAGTTTGTATACCTATATTCACCACAATCGCTCGTTCGTGCTGTGCATTTGTGAAGACTTGGTCGTGCTTAGATAAAATCATAAGTAGGTATACAAACTAGTCACGCATTTTGGGACCGTTTTGCTCACATCCGGAGTGTTAATAATAGGGAGGCGGGTTCCACGACGGCATTTCATGTCCTTTGCATTGTTTATACTGGTCATTGGTCCTGCTTCGATCGCCTATAATAAAGACCTGGCGACAATTTGCTGGGTGAAAAATCGATTTCTTCCAAGGATAATAAGATTGTCGGCATAAAACAGCGGTGTTACGTGTCTGTTTGATTTTTAACACGGGGCAGCAGATCCTCTAGCAGCGCGTAAAACCGTGGGCACAGGTTATTATTCCGTGCTACGCAAGTTGATTGGATCCTCCAGCTGAACCGTTGTCGCGTCTATACTAACCGAGTTTTGTCGCAGAATTGCCCCGGCCAGATGAAGCATGTAAGCTTTATTTTGTAAGCTTTGTTAAAATCCTGTCTTGAAGTGCTATATTAAATGCTCATTTATGCATAAATATGCAAATGCACAAACAAAACCTAATAGGATGGGTCGCCTGCTTGGGTCGACGACAAAGATAATGCACCTTTTGAGGTAGTAGACCATATGCCGTAAAAATAAAACATTCTGCGTGGAATTCGTATGGTTCAGTCGGAATAGATGAACAAGCTCGTCAAAACTCCGTCAGAAAGAGTGAAATCACCAAAAATCTTATAACACAAATTTTTTTTGCAATCGCGCTCCATTAAGAAACATCGTGCAGATTGTCTTTTCCCCTTGCGGATGGCGCTTAGAAAGACATTATTCTATTTCAAAGGCAGGCGTCGATGCCATAGGCAGGCATGAAACAGACTGGCCCAGCGGGGGAAGAAATAAGCCGAATTTGATTCGCGAACCAAATCTGTCTTGTTGGACTGAGGTTAGGCCATGAAACATAGTACCCCAAATACGAAGAGCTCCGCTCTCAGCGCTTTGCGCATCAAGGATGCTTATCAGTATCATAGACCACTGCATTACGGCATGATTTGTCTGATTGTGAGAGTGCTAGTTTTGGTAGCGTCGAATTTATAAAAATAAGTAGCAAAAGACAAAATTTTTTCACAAAGTTACGAATTCGGTAAATATAATTACTTCTTTTTCCATCTACCGCATGCCTCACTTCGTTATTTGCTTTTAACTGTTTCCAGATCGTTTACTAGTGCAGATTAACAGGCCAACCAAAAAAAATCAATTAGATCCGTATCTGTACACAGAAAACAAGAAGTCGTCAGTCCACATAATTCCACTACATAGGTATATATATATATATATATATATATATATATATATATAGGGTGTTCACCTGGTAGCTAGAAAAGTTTAGCACATACCCATTAGGCTTAACGCTAGCTTAGGCTACTTTTAACAGTAGTGCATTGACCCTGGCTCATAATCCGCGGCGATGCTAGGCAATTGCGAAGTCGTTTATGCGGGTGACCTGGAAGCACTATTTTCGTTGGGAAAGAAACACCCTGGGAGGCAGTGGATACCTTTTTGTCGGTTTGTTGCAAAATTGCGTCAAGCTGACCCTTTCGGTTGGACCGCTCTCCTCCCGCCCCCCTACGTCCGAACTGAAAGGGATCAGATCTACTCTTCTGCAGCCAACGCGGTCTGTAGGAAGAATATACGAAATGAAGATTTGTATCACACAGCTTACGAAGTGTCGTTGTCGCTGCCGTTACTTCTCTCTCACTCTCTAACACTCCTCGTCTTCATTACTTCATCCTCGCATGCCTCCGACACCTGTCAACAACATAGATCTAACCGCACACATGCACTCTTTTGAGGCTGCTATGGGCGGGCAGCTGAGATGCAAACTCTCAGTTGTGGCCATCCATACACACGCAAGCTTTCACACGGTGCCTATTGCCATTTTTGTGCGAACTGGTCCCTGAAAGGGGGCGTGAGCGTCCCAAGCACGAAAGGGAGCGAACAAGCAAAACGCCGACAAGAAGTAAAGATACTAGGCCATCACTAGCGCACTTCGCCACCGTTCTGATCGCGGGCGGCCCCACGGTAGTCGCCTCACGTCCCGACAAGCTCTTCCACTGCCGGATAGCATGCTCGTTGCCATGCCCACCGTGGTCGATTTCACGGGGGCGGATGACAGTGCACGTCGCTGAAATGCGACTACGACAAGAATGAAGGCTAGCTATAGTAGATGGAGAACTAGTCCTTCTTTGCACGTCCGCTGCGCCAGCCGGACCGGGATAGAAAGAAGTGACTGCTTTCGAGAGCTGCTTCAAACGACAAGAGAAGTCCTTTACATCGTATACGTAGAGAGTAAAGAACAGGGAGCGAGAAAAGCCAAACGCAAGGGCGAAGAGACGCAGGAATATCACTGGTTTATGGGTCGGCAGCCTACAGAGATCGTTAAGATATTGAACGTTACCAACTGCACCGATTACAAGCGGCTCGCATAATTCACCAATTTCGGGTTGTCCAGTGAATGGATGAATGGCAAGAGCTTAACATTGACTGGATATGAAAGAGCCAAAAGGGAGAAAAGTTCTTCGTTGAAATGCGAAGACGAATACGAATAGCTTGTCTAAAAATTTCATAGAAACCTAAACGAACGATATAATGCGCGTATCTCGATTTAGTCTGGGCACACGATGCTGAGATGCATAATTATTACAACTAATATATAGACAATTAAGCAGTCTATGAACATAAAACACGTCTTGGAATACGGTCGACTAAAACGGTCGAGTGATACGTACGTTGGCCTGTACCAAATGTGTATCCAGCTTTAATATAAAAGACTTAATATTTCATGAACTTTGAGTCCGGGATCGTTTCAGGTCGATTACAAGGCTCTTGAAAAGAAGAAAAATTCCTTTACCGTTAATGGGTCATTCGATGGTGGAACGATCTAAGTAAGCGGTATAGCGCTTCGCCAGCTTACGCTATTCTTCATTATTGCTTCAAACGCAGGATTCGTGTGTAGTTTTCGCTAAAGAGGCTATTGTAATCACAGTTTGCTCGACACGTTCACCCAACAATTTTTTCTCAGTTACTTTAAGTGCAGCCTTTATTAAACGAGAAGAGTAAACTCTCACTGTTATTACTGATATTTTGATCTCTTTTTTGCATGAGACTTTTGTAGTATGTCCGGTGAGAAGATGTCGTATATTTATGTATACGACTATATATATTCCGGCTAGATAGTTAGATCTTAGGACAAACAGAATTATCTAGAATCGTAATACTCGAATACAAATCACGAGAGTAGCGCTGAACTTGGATGCTTTAAATAAAAAAGCGTTTGTGTATATCAATCAATTACATCAATCTTCTGCGAGTATATTGATAATTCTTCAAAGTGCTAAGTTTGTTCTACATGGGTTTATCTCCTTGCTATGTAATAAATATCGATTTAGGATATGTAATTCGTACTGTTGTGTTGAAAGTATAACACTGCCTATCTGTGGCATGGAAACGAACGTATAGAACTGATCTGAGCTTTACTTTGAAATTGAATGCCCACTTTGATCGTATTGAACTTTACTCTGTCTAACGAATGCTGAACGATGGACATAGCCAAGCTTCAGTGTGGGTTTGCGCTAGCTGAAATAATCTGTGTATGCAAGTGGCTTTCGTTAATTAACTGGCATACGCTACCAAGAAAGTGATATTTTCCTGGTACTATTTGTTAGTCTTGAGAAAGGTTTGTCTGCGGTATTGGGCTATACCAGAAGAACAAGCGACTCTGTCTACAAGATCGAGTAAGCGTTATACCTCTTTGAACACAACATGGTCGGCAAATATACTGGTGCTAACGAAAAAAATATTTAAAAACTATTACAAGCGAAATTGGCGGAATTTTGAACTAGTTACAGCGTTGTATACAGATTCATAGTTTCTTTTGCTGAACTTAGGGCGTAATTGGGGCATGGCGGTGAGATCTAGCGTTACCAGGCCGTACGCCGTGTATGATTGCCGTTGACGATAGCCCCTCATGTCCAGTGCAAGTACTACTACTACTAACTTACGTCGGAAGCTTCTCGTTATTACGACTGAATTCAGCTTCTCTCAAAAATGGCGCCATTGTCCCGCCTGCTTTCTTTTCGGCTCGCGGTAGAGTTTAAACCGTGTTTGTTTTATCACTACCGCAAGTGTCAGGCGAATTTTTTTTGTTTATTAGAATTTCGCAAACGGCACGTAGAATACACTACATACCGTAGTTCCTTTTGGCCTGAACTCGATTTACCTAGATCCGTTTTTTACTCAGTTCCAGTAGATAGGTTGTAATTCTGTAACGCGCTACATGTAAAGTGCCAGCTTTGGCCAACAGGGTGTTTAGCCTCTATGGTCTGTCTCCGAAGAGAACTCGTCGATTGCGGCAGTGCGTTTTTGTCCTTCGAATTTCGATATCTGGCTACTTGCTCGCTGATCTTTGATCTTCTAATCTATGTTCTTAAAACGTTTGTACCATTGGCGTCTTGAGCTTTCGCTTAAGACCTCCTTGCCTATTGCTTTCAACGAATTTCCATCGAGCTATGAAAAATAAGAACTTGGCCACTGAGCGTTGATCTTCGACTCAAGATATATTTTTTTCCTTTGAGCTCCAGGAGTAAACTCAACCGGCTTTTACCCACGAGCTTCTACAAGACTGGAGTATTTATCAATCAAGTTATATCAAGGCTATAAAGTAATTCAATTTCAAGGCTCGTGGACTTCACTTATAACAGCGTAATACATTCTCAATTTATTTCCATTATCTATCGGCTGGAAATTGTACGTATTGACTTAAGGCTTCGCTAGAAAAAGTATCTGTAGGATTCTTTATAAGAAGAAAAATATTTATATCCCGCATTTTACCGTTTCAACACGAATTGATGAGTGTCAGCAAAAGTCTTTAACCATCAACAGAACTGGATGAAAGATTTTGAGTAACCGATGAACATAAAATGATGACCTATGATTCTTGGCCAGTAACTTTTGGCTCTGGAGTGTTCAGGCATGCAGCTTCGACGCGACCTCAGCGAGCGCTGAGGCTCAATATCGACAATCAAATTACATGTTTTCTGATTCAGAATAATTTGCGATATGCTCTTTGGGTATATGTGCTCATTTGAAACGTACTAATACGCAAAGGGGCATCGTGTTAGTGTAACTCTGTACATAGAGGGCAATATATGGGAGCCAGGTGGGACTAAGCAGTGTTGGACAAATCCGCATTCCTATAGGAAAATCCAATTTCCATGTTTCCCAAAGCCATGCCTTACCATATGACTAACAAGGGCCCTATTTGAGTAGCCTAAACAATTATATCCTAGGTGGTTAATGATAGGTAAAAGCCATCGCCTCTTCACGAGCGTTGACGCTGATAGCAGTTCAGCCATCGAGATATTCAGTTATATTTTTCATATATGCCATTCCGCTAATGATCGTATAGCTGGAAAGTGCTGTAATCCCCGATCGACATCATCCCAGATGGATGCCCTACGTGCAGGCTCACGGTAACGTCGAAGCGGACGAAGCGATGATACTGGAAATTTGATAAAACTTTGGCGAAACAGAATAGTAAATCTAGCAGTGGTCGAGCGTAGACAAATCCGCTATACGTAATATTTATTGAACGACCATTTTAAGGAAAACCACACTTAGAAATCTAATTTATAACAGGGAAGCATCTGGGCGATATTTCCAAGTCGAATGATCCCTCTGTTTGTGTGCTTTTCGCCACTTTTCGAAACAATGCAACGTTCGTATGTCCTCAATGTCCAGATGTGGCCGCTAGGCATGCATCGAAGTGCACCAAATCAAATCAGCGAACATTTCCTGGCCTCGTATGACGTTATTTTTTTCCACCAACGTAACAAAAACTTTTGATATAGTTGTCTGCACGTGTTTCTTGGATCATCTCGGGAGCTATTTTGGTCGTCTTGGAGCGGCCCTTATAAGTCCGCATCGATTTTAGTGGTTGTTCGAAATATCGTTCCATCCACTCGTGACGCTCGGACGGGCAACAGCTGTTCTAAAACCTCCTTTGCTATGTGGCATAAGACGCTCATGTGGCCGTTTGACGCTGGCCGAACGAACATACTTCCTGCGTTCTCAATATGTCGCCCGCAGGGAAACCGGTGCAGTGCAGCGGGAGTTAACTGTGACTTTTTACAAAAGTGCACTTCGGCAAAGCACTCCATTGCACAGAGACGCACTCTGTAAAGCGAACGAAAAAAGGAAAGGAAAAGGCCACTGAACGACATCGCCACGTAACAAAACCTTTGACGAAAATCGACCACTTATTCTAATTTTCTCTCCAAGGTGATTTCTTATAGATTCGTATCAATAAATCGTTCAATGACATGTACATTGATTATGGATCTGTGAGTCGAACGAGTTCGTCACCTGAGCGACATTACGGTTGCGACACTTTTAGAAACATCTTAGGTTAAGGCTACCCCCAACTATACCGTGTCATGTAGATTTAATCTAAGTACTTCATCGGAACTAATTACTCATTCCTTTATCCAAGAAAAAAAGCTGAAGCTGTTTCGTATCGTATGACATTGATTATTTTTTACATTAGGACAGTGTCGCTGGTTGCGTCGTGCTGTTCCAATTGGCGAAGTGATTTTACGGTAGACGGTTTCAAGTTTTAGGTCCAACGTTTTTATACCTCTGATTATACTAGGACCACTATGCGGATTACTGAATTGTGGAGCGTTTAGCTTATTTCACATTACCTATGTTATATGTTGTTGATTTTTTTTTCGATGTAGCGCACATTTGGCAACTTTAATCGCTTGTGTTTTGATGGCTACATAGTGTTGCCTCGAATTTGACTGCTAATGGGACGTGCACCTACTGTAGTGCAGTTCTCTTTGTCATGGCAACATATTTCCAAATGTCACCGTTACCACAAGTAATATCGCCATCGTTGACATGCTCCATAAAGTGCAGTTACTACCTAATGATCTACATTGGTGCTGGCCTACCTGCGATTATAAAGGCATTTCTTTTTTGCAATTTGTTGTTCCCAACCAGAGGCCTCTAAATCGCGCTGATCCGCTGACACATCTGGCTTTTTGTTGTTTACGCTTTGCGGTACTTTACGGGTCACTTTAGCCTTTCGCATAGTTTCCATATTAACGCACTGTGCCATCGCCTTAAGCTGCAGATCTAAGGCTTATTTACGAACTGGCAATTTTGGTCCTGGCTAATAACGATCTTGGCAGAAAGACCGTCGAAGAAGAGAACCTGTCAATGAGGAATAGAGGCATGGCTATTGTTCGAGCGGTAATCCCGTATCCTGGAGCAGAAAGATTGACCGTCTAGTCTAAGGTATGATTTGGGTGTCTTACTCAGTGGCGATCTTTGCTGCTGCTGGTACTGCTGATGCATATTCGTGTAAATGGTGTAGCCAGGCCACGAATGTGACCGAAAGCTCAGCTGCCTGATTCACTTTCACTTTGCTATACTCCGCCAAGCTGTCCTTCCGCTACCATCATAGCTAGATCGTCTAGCCAGCCACTTGATCGAGAGATGACTAAAGGCGTCGTGGCATTTGGGATTTAGGTAATATAGGATAAAGGGTGAACGAGCCCTCCAATTCAACTAAATGGATCGATGGGGTGATGATAACGACTCTAGCATAACAGCTGTCTGCCTCTCGTTGGCCGTTCCGCCGACCCAAAGCAGCAGAAGCAGCACTGGGCCTGTTTAGGCCAGGGTGCGCAAAGAATACTTTTGCCATTGAACGAAAGGAAGTTACATTCCCTTTTCGAATGTGACATATGCCTTCTACTTGCCATCACTGTGTGGTTGTACTAGACCTCTACACAGGTTTTACCACCACCATTGATGTTTGCGTGGGGCTTAGTGGATGCCACTTATTGGAGGTCGCTGACTCCCTCCCGTTCTACAGGATACTGACGAATCTGCTTCTAGTGCCCGGTTTCTGATTCATGGCACAACAGGGACACGTCCCGTTCGTTTCCGTCCATGTGTGCCCACACATTGACGTTATCGCATTCAGTGTTAGGAATGAGACAAACTCAAAAGGGAGAGAAATCAAAGGGCTTTGAGCTTACGTAGTCTTCTTTACACACATTATTCTGGTAGAGACAGGTCGTTACTGAACAGTTATATACGTACAGTCTAAATCTTGATCCTTTTGGATAGCCCGTATACATGCTCCGCATACACGTCTATGCCTCTCTATGCGTGACATAAAGTAGGAAAATAAATAGAGGTACTATTCAAGCAGATTGGCATGTCATTCTCAGTTCTCTATATTCCCATAGTCGTTGGCGTAGGACGCTGTTACAACATGCGCTACAGCCAGAGCTTGAGAGACTCGATAAATTTGCAATGATCGATTAGAATAACGGTTGGTGAGAAATCTTTACCGTACGCAAGAAGATACGCGAACACCCACGAAGGAGATACTTAGATTAGCTGGCAAATGGTAAAAGGCAAACACAAGAGAAAGTGGGCGATGCGACTTAGCTCGTGGCATGCTCTTTCTGGCTACAGTAACCTTCTCAGCGTCTAAGTTTGTTCTGTGTAGGTTATTAGGTTGCCCCTTATAAAGCTTAACAATGCCCTGGCATAAGCTTGGGGAAAAAATCATTTAGACCAGCATAAGCTTAGAACTGAAAGTACTGTGGTAAGAAAGGTGCTCCCGGGATGCAAAAAATAAGCCCATGTACTTCAGAAAACAAGTCCAAATAACGTCTTATACGATGAAATTTTTTTTGAAACTGAAGGGATCTTGAGGATCGTTCCGTTGTGCTATTGAGTTAGGGAAAACGCATGTAATAATAATGATAGCCGGTGTTCATTCTCAAATACCTTGCACTAAGGAGAAAGATGCACTGGAAGTCAGTCTTCCGTAACAGCACAAGGATGAAGCTGGAGATCTACAAATATAGGGTCTTTAGCGCCGGCTTCCTTTTAATAGTATCACTTAGAAACTCGCATAGATAAAGTACGAGTGATTTCTCATGCCAGATAAAATCGACTAGTATCGCCGTTGGGCGCATGTTTTTCTATGAGTTCCGTTGCCTGCGTTTATTTTGTACGTTAGCATAGCTATGTACCTCATAATGATATTTAAGAAGAATGTTTTTCTCTTCTGAATTTCTTTCCTGTTCCAAATACGGTAAAATCATTGAAACGACAATGCCCAGATCACTTTCAAATGAATGATAGAGGTCTCAAGCAACTTTTGTTTCAATGTCAGTAGCCAGCTGTCTAATATGATCAGTGTAAAGGGAATACGTTGTATATTCTGCACCTTACTTACACTACCACTGTCGAAACGGATTATATTAGGTCCCATTCGAATCAATCAGACGCTTCGCATCTATGTATGACCTATCTATGTATCCTAGTATGACGTTTATGAATTTCTTCACAAATTTCTAGACTGACTTAGCTATTACCTCAACATCTCATTAATGATTCCTTATTTGACTCTTGTATTGGGCCCCCTCGACACAGGCGTAAAGAAGCAAATGCCAGATCCTCACACCTGCGGAACGTCTCGACGAGATTAGCAGGCCTCGCGTGTTCTCTACCTCAAGGCAAGCCCTCGTGGGAATCTGCAAAACATAATAGATACTTAAGGTGTAAGCGTATATGACATAATCAGATGGGTGTATATTCCTGAGGTACACTCGAATATAAACATGGTTTCTGTTGGCAGAAATGGCTTGAATCTTTCTGAGGGAGATGCATCCGTTGCATTGTGCCTACTCGGCTCCTATCTACTTAGAGAAATAGTAATAATGTCGCAATTCTAAAACAGATCGTGAAAAGCGTTTGATTGTAGGAACACGAACGGGACCTAACCAGCCATATACGACGGAATTAGGCTAAACATAACATGCCAAAGGACGAATTAAATACTTTTGAAATATCCAGAGTCTATTGATTCAATAAATTCATCAAGGGGTTTCGTCGAAATGACTAGATATCTCAGATTTTATCTAAGTATACACATACAAAGCGCATACAGTATTAACGCAGCATAAGCTGCTCTACAGCCGCTTATCAGATATTTATCAGTCTTCGACGCATCCTAGAAACCTGGCTTTTTGATTTTGTTGTTATAAGACGCAGAACTGTCAATTCAGGGTGTACTGTTATCCTGAGTGATCTAACGACTATAGATAGTGAAATTATTGTGAAACTTAGAGAAGCAGTTGCAGGTACTAACAGAAACAAAGATACAATTTTTGTGCATCTGTGCTTTGCTTATTTGTTCTCACTGATGGAATACAACGACGCGTGTATTATTATATGTGTTCTTAATACATCTGCCTGAAAATGCGTATATATCAGAATAAAATTTTTCGGACAACTCTTCAGTTTAGCAGACGACTCATTATGCAATTAATATTCGACCAAAATTATCCCAACGATTTCTAGATTCGAGATTTTTTTTTATTTTTGGAAAAACAAACGCGAGCCTATTTTCTTAAATAAAAAGATTAGTCTACCATAGCTTATAAACATTCTTTGTTTAAAAAGATGAAAGCTTAAAGGAACAACTGAGTATACATTGCCTTGTTGACAGCTTCTAACATTGGTCACAGTAGTTGAAAACAGCACACCGACGGTACATCATCATTATTATAATGAAGCTAATTTCAGAATCATGTTCATCGTAACAGGTATGAGTACCACAGATATTATCATGCAACATTTTTTTTTATTGTTCCTACTTCCAATAAAATGATCAGACATTGTTAACACATGAACGTATCCAGATGAAGGCGCGGAGCCAGCAAAGCGATGCTTCTTAACCTAACGATGATATACTTTAAATTTGCCCACCAGGTTCATTTCTTGAACTATACGAGCATCGCATTCATTGACGATATTTACTCGAATACTATTCTGTTCGAATTACCGTTCCATAGAAATGCCTCGAGTGCCCCAGGCAAGTGTCAGAATTTTCTTTTTTAGTTTAAGACCTACACGATTCAAAAGTTCCGCACGACGCCTATTCGAACTCGTTACACGAATTCACAGAGTGAAAGCTAGACATAATTACCTCATATTTTATATGGAGCTATGCAGTTAGAGTTTTTACAGCTCCTTCTCTTATTAAGGTTGTTACGATGCCTGGTCATGCCGGTAACTGCCGTCAACCTAAGGACCCTTGTCTGTCTGGGTCCTTCAAATAAATTACGGCTACGACGCTTTTGTACGACGTAGGGAACTTAACTTGGTCATACTTCAAATTCTCGTTATATTTTTCTCTGTGGTACCTTTCGTTTTTTTAAAATTTTTTTATCCTAATAGTTTTGCAAGACAACCATCCATAAGAGCGAGACAATGCCGCCCGATTAGTACAGTTCTGTAACGTACACCATCATAACCCGGACTACCTCGTGCGCCGTTTACTCATTATTCAACGACAGAATAGAAGAAGATTATGTAAATGATTCATTCACAATTTGCACGTTTCAATTATATATAAATGCGTCGCAATCGTATATTTTCCACAAGTTAGGCCCACTAAATTGAAAAATGCAACGGCAACAATTAGACCTGAATCGGTTTCTGGGACATGGAAGCTACAGTAAAACACCGGTAGAAAACTTCTACACTCTATTTTTTATTAATTCAGCCCGGGTAGCTGTATCGTTCCCAAGGCCGGTATTTTTTGTATGACATACACCACCTTTTGTGCACCATATTTTTTTATCTAGGAGATAGCTAAAGTGAAGGTCGTATACTATTTACTCCGAGCTTTCCTTGCTCCGTTCTGCTCCTGTGGATTACGGAGAACAACTCTGAGCCCTTCATTGCTTTAAGCATGCTTCCGCGGTAGGTACCGACCATCGGATCGTTGCCACTTGCAGGTTAGTCCTGACTTACTTTACGTGTACACCATGAGATTATTATCACCACGCGTATCAATTCGACACACCGTTCGCCGGTAGGGCCGGCTGTAGCCCCGCCCAAGCCAAATACAGTGGTTCGACGAAGCGGCACAGATTTATCATGGCGACGAGTAGGACAGAATAACAACCGCAGTCGGTTGAAGCTGAGGCAGTCGGCGTCCTATCAGCCAACTCATATTTCTATGTATTAGACACTTTTGCTCAGCCTCTTTTCCTTGTCTATATATGTACTCTCTTTTCTCTCATTTAGTTGCTCTTTCTTTCTATGGCGCTATCTTGGAGTTCTATTGCCCATCGTCCGTCCAAAAGGCTCGACCACAGCTTATAGAGCTCAACGGTGAAGCTCTTGCGTTCAGTGCCATTCTGTGGTTCTCCAGCGTACAGCGTCTCTCTGCTAGTACAGACGGCAATGGAAAAGACCTAGCTAACCGGTGGCACAAAGATGGCTGATTCAGGATAACCGAAAGCGTCTTTTGGCCGCCAGAAGACCTCGCCCGCTCCACCGTCAACTCAAGCCAAAAGAGTTGGACCAACAGACAACAAACGACTGCATTCGAGTTCTAGGACAACAGGCTACGCTGGCAAGACGATGTATCGCTTTGAAAAAGGATCATCGCGACGCCTCGAGCAGAACCACCGTCGTCATCATAAACAGCAACAGCGAAAGCAGCATCTGTAGCAGAAGCGGAAATAGATCACTTTGCGGTGTTTGTTTTACACGTCTCAAGTCGGCTGCCTGAAGATGGCTGTGGGTCCTCTGGTAGTAGGGCTGCGCAAAAGCTTAGACAGCCACTATGTGGGAACTAGATAAATAGAGTCACGAAAATTTATAATGCGCTAATCTTGTTGGTCCAGCATCTATCTGAAATGATGCTGAATGAAAAGAACGTAACGGAAGGTCGACCACCATGATACAACCAATGATGACGATGGAATGAGCCAGGCATCACATCTATTATAGTAACACGGAAGTGGCCCACAGAAGAAGTTGGCTGTAAACAGAATTATAGCACAAAGTTGAGTGAACGTACCAAATGGCATCGTGTACATACGTAACTGCAAGACGTAAGAATCTCATGACCTGATCAGGTCTAGTACGTTAGTGCAACAAATTACTTGGTGGTTACGTACGTACACACGCAGACCCCGTAAAAGAGACTCACCGAATATCTGTCGATCAATCCGCTTTTCTAGCTCACGATAGAACAAAAAATAAGATGAAATATAACTAGTACACAATGCGTTTGTTGTTCAGCTCTTTTATCAATTAATCGTATCGTAGTTGTATTAAGCGCTGTTTCGCTTGATAAATTGGATTGCTGGCTTCTGCGTCAAATGCTGTATGATACCCTTAGCAGAAGATCAATTATTCTCTGCATTTGCTGTTTGTCCAATTGATAGAACTGATGACATCAAAAGGCAGCTGCTTCAATAAATCAGGCTAAGTCCACAAGGATACTCGACGTGCATATGAAGCCATTCAGTCGAGCTGTTGCTCTTCACGGCCCTCCGATCTCTGACACATGTGTAAAGAAGATCCTTAGAAGACTAACAGAACGACGCAGAATCGTAATGTAAACCGGCGCACGAGTCTATTCGAGTTATCACGTCGCGTAAGGCTGCCTTTTGTTTTCGCCTCTAACAAAACAGAAGTGTCATGTGAATGCAGATTTTCCGTTGCATCGATCTGTACTACGGAACTGTTATTTATATACACCGTATCATGATGTGACGCTTAGATCAAACAAAAGACGGCAACAACCCATCGCTACCACAATATGTGACCCTTGCAAACAGTCTCTCTCGAGCACCATGGCCTTAGTCACGGTTATTCTCTATCAGTACTTTTTGTATGATCAAGTTAACATTTCAGAAATTTATCTTGTCGCAATGATGGTGATGCCGAACATGACTAATAAATTGAACTCTATAGATCTACTAGAGACTATGATAACGAGAGACATATGCTATATATGATGCCGTCGACAGCGTTACATCTTAATCGCCTGTAGAACAACGGAACGGTTGCCTACTTTTTAACTTCCATTAAACCTGGCGCGTTCTATTTTCGAGTTAACTGAAAATTATATTGTACCATTGGTTTTACAGAGCATTGGAAAGTTAGCAGACGAAGAGTTGATAAAGTGACCGGTCGTGCTCAACCTTGACCTTCGTGACAGCTCCTGTTTTCGTCGGATGCAAACATCATCTTATTCAATGTGATTATTAATGAGTAATTTTCTCCCAACAATAATGCACAAATACAGTAGACACGTTTATCTATAACCTTAATATTCGGTGCTTTTCATGGAGCTATTACCCCAGGAGGCTACTGTAATGGCAACGTGTTGAAGAGTAACATCACGAACTCGTCTTACGCACGTTTCCCGCTTGCCGATCCAGGTGCACGACAGAACGCTTAAGCTTCAGTATAATTGAGGCTACAGTGAGGGCGTATGGGGTAAGTATTTCTTTGAGCAAGTATGATAGCCACAAATGAACTATAGGAGAGTCATTCAATGAATACTTGACATCCAGAAAAAGATCGACTGGCTTAGAAGCGGCTAGGTGTCGGCACCCACCAGAGGAAACAAACAGGTTAGTTCCATGCCAGTCGCAACCGACCGACGGCTGTTGCAAAGGACATCAGAATGAAACGCTGAGGCCATAATCTTATCCCTCATGCGGCCGGGCAGAGTGGGCTATATGGCTAGTCAGCCTTGCGACGGTTTCCCTAAGCGAGCGCGATACTGCACCGCATAGCTTACCCATCATAAGCAGTGCTGCACTTCTTTGCCTCCATTCCACTAAACAACCACCGTCATGGCCTTGTTGTCCGGCAACGTTCCTTTCCTATTGGTTTCTGTCTCCCGTTCTTTTCGTGCAGACACTTACTTGCCTTGAGTAGGGAACTGTTTGTGCTGTCTGCTATGCAGAAGAAGCAGGAGAAATGGTATTAGCTATCCCAACGTGCCAACGCTATGGCGATACGGTACGCTATGCCTGCTAGGGTCTTGGACGTGGCTCGGGTAGACGTGGCTGGTGGCGGCGTCGGCAGCACTTATCCACTCCCTTTCCCGGTCACTTACGCTGAGACGCGCTATTCGTCTCGGCCTTTTCTATTATTCTTATGCGTGTTATTTATTAACACGATGGCAAAAGAGAAGAGTCCGGAATCGAGCCACAGTCCGGTTTTATATGGGACAGTAGGGGCATGGCAAGGCAAACCGGGTCGGATAAGCCAACAATGACCGGAGAAGGATAAGCTCAGACCTGCTATCCAGCCACATACAGCCGTTGGCTGGTTGATAGTACACCCATTGTGTTTCAGCTAGTTGAACCAGTGGGCGCCTTATCTCCATCTTCTTTTTCTTCTTCTCCGCCTTCAGCCTTCTTTCTGCTTTTCTTCTTCGAGCTTCCCCGGCTGGCGCTTTCTACGTATAATCCCCACTATCGTTCCTACGAGCAGTAGCATTGTGACGGTTATACACTAGTGTGTACGGGCATAAGAGACGATGAGCGTAAACAAATGCGCAATGAAATGGCAATAGGACAACCTGTCGATAGGAAGACCGGGAGATGAAATAACAATTGGATGACTTATACGTTACTGCCGTGTACCGAAAGATTGGTCCATAAATAGACGACGGTAAGTGTCAACCGAAGGAAGCTAAAGCTGGCTATTGCAAAGGTGCTGGACCAAAAATAGATGCAGCACTAGCTTTCTAGCAGAACAACAGTGACGTTACCTGGTGATTTCTTCGCTATCGAGAGTCAAAACGAGGCACTAGTAAATGTAGCTACACATAGCAGGTATATTACGATTTAAATGACGCGCGATGTGAATATTGTCATAATACGGATACAGGAAACAGTAAGTTTCCCTCAATTTAACGCGGTTGTTTTCAGTTTATAAATGTAAAGGTAACGTGAATGTTTACGTGGTTGCGGAGTGAAGTTGCTTTTTGATCCTTAAATCGAAAACCTCGCAAACCAAAGCCTCGCGGAACAGCAGTCTTCCTTTTGGCATCAGTGCCTTATTGCCAATTCGACTTAAAAGAGCGGATTGTCTACTGAAAGGTAACAGAAGCAGAGATACTAGCAAAATCTCATTTTCTATTCCCTGATATGGATAGCGATATTTTTTAGCGATTAGCTTTAGCAAGACTGCCCACGCCTTATCCAGTCCTTTTTTGCTTAGCGAAAATTGGCGGCAGTATTGTAGTTTATAGCTCGTCGTTAACTGGTAGCTTCTTTCGATTCCACAGTAGGAGAACACACACACATATATACACGACCGTTTTGCTGTCAGAGCGGAACAAAAATTGAATTTTTATATTTGTCATTTATGTTCCATGTTCCATCGTGATACTTTCAGGTGTCGCAGGCCCTACTGTTGCAACTAGAATAACGGGAGACGCTCATGTTACCTAATGGGGCAAGCCATAGAATGAACAGGGATGGTATGGCTACTTAGTGAACTCGTCAAGCTAGTAATAGCAACTTCGTGTCGTGCCAGTAACTCCTTGGTCGCTCTGGCTGACGACGGTTAACTGGCGATGTCAAAAGCACTGGAAAGGGGCGTGAGGTGCAGGGCGCTCTTGAACAATCGCTCGAGAGTTGAGCGGTAGTCGAAGAAGAAGAAAATTGTTTTTGGCTCTGGCCCAACAGCCCGAGGCTGTAATTTCGGTTCGGCTAACTGACTGACTTACAGCTTATATGGAACAGTTTAGAGGAGCTTAAGACATCCTGTAGAAATAAGGGTCAGAGAGAGTGTGAGACAGATCAACACGGAGAGAATAAGAAAAGCTGTTCACGTCTGGTTATTCGGACGGTCATAGCGGCAGCCTGATTCAGCAAGCATAGTGGATTGCTCGTGCAGACGCCCGTCGGCCTGTGACAGCTTGAGTTGCAAGTTTGACTTGGCTTGGCTGGTCGCGACCATCCGACGTTCTATGGCCGTGTCGCGGCGCTCGGTGCGCTCGACTTCTCTTGAAATGCGCCTTGAAGCTTCTGCTGCCGCTAGTAGCAAAAAGAGTCAAGTGGAGGGGTCAGTTGTGACGCTGTCTAACAGACGGACAAAGTCTTGCTTTGAACAACGGCAACAGCAAGAACAACAAGTTAGAGTTGATCCCTTATACCCCTTGGCTAGAGTCGGTCAGGAAACGCTCGAACTTTAAAGAACTGCAAGTGGTATGCCCTTATAGAGTAATTCTCGGTAGTTCGCTTAATGAAAATCGAGACATGATGGGGAAACAAAGGGTAGGTTAACAGTGACTTAGTAAAATAGGAAGAATTCCATCTGTGGCATAACAGTATAGTGATATATTTGAGCCTAAATGCAAACAACAACGGCTTAAGGAGAAACGCATCCACTCATACGGGTGTTTGATTGCAACATTCACCTTTTTACCGTGTTACATTTATACGAGCTAATTGATTACCGATTTACTTCGCTCAAGCCAACGTACGATATTCGTCCGCATCTTCGCTTCAAAAGCATTGTTTGCTTTGTTATTACTGAAAAAGGAAACCAAAGAGAACATAATATTCATTCTTGATAGATCTCATCAGCCAAGCTCCGCCTGAAATCAAAAGGGGTATCCTCTACAATTCAATAATCAGGCAAGAAATTAGCCTTTATTAGTACTATTACCTTTAGTGCCAGAACACGTAGGAATAACCTTACGCGATAAAGCAAGCGTGTTATCTTGGTGATAAAACATAGCACCTTGGAAAATTTACTTAAAAGTAAAATGAAGTTGACTGACTAGGTAGCGATAGCCGCGGCCGATTTGAGAAATACATTCGGATTGAAACTGTGCACGATACCCAGAAAATATTTCATTGTTGTCTAGACCTTAAAAAGAAGTGGACCGGCTGCCGGACGGCCCCCACCAAGAAATACTCTTATCGTCAGTAAGCTGTATCCGAAAATATTTACATGCAGATGAATGCGTTTAAGGATAAATATTCTATCCGTACAAAAAGCGTTGAATTTTTCCCCGTTGCAAATATTGCCACCAATTACGGATAATAGCATGTGCAAAAGTCCCTGTTTAACAGGCTGTTTCAATGCGCCTTATGTGAGGTAGTAAATCCGGTGTATCTTGATAAGAAGATCTATTTTAGGGTCTGCGAAACTGTGGCGTTAACATTCCTGCAGTGAATAATATTCCAGTTAGGAAGTATTTTGGCCGAAGGCCAAAATGTGCAAGGCTTTAAAAGGATACGGCTTCGAAAAATCTATCTAACGACTTGAAGAAGATTCCAATTAGCTTAAACATAAGCATAGGCAAATGTTTATGACACATTTAGGAAACGTTGTTTAGTTTTAGTCAGGATAACTGTTGCGGTTGATCGAAATAGATCGTACTATAAAATTAGCGGTACTTTTATGAAATTCAATTATTAAATCTAATCCTATCGAATAGAAATTACTTGAATATGTGTAAACAATGATTGGCCAAGGTACTCAAGAGTAATCTATATATCTTATATCAAATTTAAGTTGGCCCCAAAGTACAGATACATAATAGAATTCCATTTGGCGTCCGTGCAACGACCTTTCAAATAAATTGATATGACTATCTTGTTATTCGAGAGAAAGAATCGTGACGTTCAGATAACCCATGGTAGAGCATACCCGTTTATTCATATGTGGAAAAACAAGCTGTTTAATGTTGCACTTTAGCTCTAATGTAGATGTTTAATGGATTAACACAACAAAACGGTCAGTAAATTCTTTCATCTTTAATAACATTTGAAATTTTCTACCATAACTCGTACCAAAGGCCCTAAGGTGCAACATCTTATGACATTTGGACCTATTTTTTCAATTTATTCCAAAAGTCAACACGAAAACACCCTGTAGATTTGATCCTCTTTACACAGACGAGATACTCCCTGTGCAATCTGTTTCCATAACAGTATTATTTTACTGGCCTATTCACTCATAATATGTGGTATCAATCCGGAATGGTCGATTCGGCTGCCTTGACGCTCGAAACGCTTTTCTCTCGCGTTTGTTACGCCTACGAATGAGGGAAAGGTTCGAAGGATGGAAGCCGCAGCACCAAGTGGGAATGGGTGAAGAGAATACAAGTAGTCAATTCAAAGTCGTCTTTAATGTTGGCGTCTCCACCAGCACCGTCGCCCCCTTTGTCGTATACCCCTCGAGCATTACACGCGGCAGGAGCGTTAATGTGCTTCTTATGTTCGCCATCTCTGAACGAACGTCCGAACAGAACGGAAGCCACTTTTCGTCTCGGTCTGTTTCTGTCCCGTACCTCAGATCACCGACGACGACGCTAAACCGTGGACCTGTTCAGCCGGCATCCCCACGTTTCAAGGAAGGACAACGAAGAGAAAAGCAAAAATAGGAAGAAAGAGCGAATGCCTCAGACATATCGTGCGACCGGGAACTAACCCTCTCGGGTGCCCGCACTTCTATTTAGCAAGCGGAACTAGCTAGTGGATGGATCAAGCGGAACTTATTCAACCCGGTGGTAGTCGGCCGCTTGCTTGCTCGTTCATCGGCTGTTCGGTGAACTGGCCGAAGGTCAGAGATGGGGCGAAGGGACGGTCGCTCGGCAAGCGGGGAGGCCAAACGAGGTGCGGAGCCTACTTCGAATTTGTTCGGTTGTTACACCAACTATCCCAACCACCACTGCCTCTAACGCCATAATCTTTTACGAGTCTTCCCTTTCTCCTATTCCCTTTTACACGTCTTCCCGAAGGCGACGACTCTCCATTGTAGATCCACTGTACATATTCATCCGACCCTCATCTCGCCAACGCTTCACAGCGAACTGAATCTCCGGGAAGCACGTCAATGACTGTTGCAGAAAGACCGCAGCAGTTTATCAATTCCGCTTCCGGGACTCGGAACCATCCTCCGTTAGACCCACTACTAAGCAAACATCATTAGAAACCTCCAGATGAGAAACCTGCGAATGTCGGCATCGTTCCGCTGCTGCTCTCTGAGCGGATTTTGTTGTAACCGCGCCAAATTGTAATGTGGATGAGGCAATTGATATAGTACATAACTGTTGCTGATATAAACTCATTAGCTGTCCAGATGATTTGTTGCTATAAAGCGACGTTGTGTTGAAAGTGGCAAAAGCTTTCTTATAGGTAGATGGAGGACGTCCATGACTTGACGACATACAACAACTAGCAATAGATATTTTTAGGTTTATATGAAAAAGGAACATGAAGAACTACTTGGAACAAGGTACCAGGCAGACATATTTCAACTGTTAAGACTATAGGACTGAGCGCAAGGACTAATTTAATAAGACTTCATTTAATGCAGTGTAGGCGAGGACACGCATAATAAGTAGTTTCTGTAGGCTATTACCGCGTGCTGGTGGTTTATGTTCTAAGTATTATGGACTTTTTACCCACTTGTCTATCATGCTGTAAGGAACTATTGATTTCGTTCATACTTTATCTGCAGTAAACAAGACAGAAGTTCCGGTTGACCGAAGGTAAGATTATTTGGGCCAAATTTAACTTTTCTCTATCTATGTTTAAAACGAGGGTTGCAAAAAAAAACAAAAAGAATGTTTGATCTGCAGTCACTTTTCTTACTTGGTCTTTACAGCACAGTTATTAGATGTTATTTCAGTCCCATGAATTTAAGCTATGCCTCACATATATCGACCTTCGTATTATTTGCCACTTATCTCAGATAGAATCACTTTATCCAATTGGATGAGGTAGCTGTTTCGCTATTAACGGAATGGCCTGTTGACGTGAAGCCTGTGGACCTTAGAAACGTCAGGAAGCGGGCGAGAACTTGCTAAAACAGTGCAGACTGTAGGTTCTCAAATATTAATTAGCCACGCCTGGTTTTTGGTATAATTATTATTGATTGGCGAGTAAAGCGACCATTGTTGAGCACGTCTAACTGGCAACGGTATTGGCGAGTGAAGTTAGCATTAACAGAAATTCAGCGAAGCAGAGGAATGGTGGTCACGGAGAACGGATCCGAGTAGTTTAGTCAATTGCTAGTTAATTTTCATTAATGCTTTGTGAAATATTCCTAAGCAGATCTATTAGAGAAAGGCAAGATGCACTCGTAATATATAAAAGTAGACCCCATCTCTTCGTTCTATTTACTAGTGAGATATAGACTTAGATCAAGACAGAACATTTGTAGCAATTTGTTCTCATACAGAGTGTATCTCCCACTGTTTTTTAACTGACCCTTAATTAAAGTCGTTAATCTATTTCTACGCACACGTATGCATTTAAGATAGGCTAAATACGTAAACGCAGTACATAAGCACAATCATCTAGATCTCTATAAGGTGATCGGTACTGAGGGTGAAAATCATCTGCCATGAGCTTCCTACTAATTTCTCATGGAAGTAAAATAAAAAACAGTGTCTATACTATGAACAGTATAATTTAGGGAACAATAATATGGTAAATAATGTATTATTGCAGCATTTTGGACATTGCTGTCAAGAATTACAGTTGCAGATTCAAAAAATAGAGGTGTTAGCTTACCTTCTTCGTATCGTGACACTCCTTAGGACTGCAGAGTTTCCGAAGCGTGACCGCGGCGACGCGTCGACCACCGAGCGTCAATGGTACGCGCTATATCATACTTACCTCCTAGCAGAATGGCGGAGCTGCTATTTGACACATAGATTCGAAGGCAGCTTGAAGCAACTGATCCGTCGAGTATGCAGGCGAATATTTCGAAGGAAAACTGAAGTATCATTTCACGTGAAAGCGCATTCCTTGGATGCCGATCCCGAGGATAATAGCAGTACATTGAAGTTCAAGTATTTACATGAAACCCACTTCGCTGTCAGAATGAAGCATATCAAGTGAAGAGCAACGGCGAATTCCCGAATGCCTACCTGGCCAAGTAGTCAAGATGGTCTTCGCAAAACACATCATTACCAGCAGGAAGCAACGAACTTGTTCATGACGATACCGCTATGATCTGCTGCTGTAGCCCATATGTCGCAGGTAGCTCAGACGGTTTGATTGCCACCGGTTCTCAGCCTGGTAATAAATCCGTCCCATTGAAGTTTTACTAAGAAACCGCTATTGCTCGGCATTTTCTTTACTTAGATATCCTGACGTTTATGCAATTACCATAAGTGAGTAGTTGACTGTTCTTTTTCAAAAAAAACTTTAATCTTTAGTATGTAGTTAGTAGAAATACACGACACTGAAATAAAGAACGAGAATGAGAAAGTGAAATTGTCTTTTCAAAGATTATTGTAAAATTAAATAAACCCAAGTGATCGAAAAAAATTATGTCGATGTTAAAATTAAATCTAAGGCTTAGTTTATTTATAAAAAGAATAGATATACATATATGTAGTTACATGGAGGTACTTCACAACAAAAAATATTTGTGTCAACAAGATACAGCAGATATATTTAATTTAAGCTTTACAAAAGACGGAGAAAAGTTTCTAAAGGTCCCTAATTTAAATCCTGGTAGTACATGATAAGTATAATGAAGCAGGGCTGTGCTTGCAAGTGTTGTCAATAAAAGGAGTCTAAGATAATGAACAAATATACATAAACATACAGTAAAATGCGACACTTTTGATCTCATTGTAATATGGAAAAAGTAAGCAAAAGAACAAGATGACATGTCAATATGCAAGTATGTGGCGACAGGACCTCTTATGAAGCAACGTAAACATCACCTTTCTATTTCACTAACCATATAATAGGTTCCATGATACGTATTACGCTGACAATGATAAAACAATCAGCACGGTGAACGGTCGACAGGGAACGCAAAATAATTATACACGCTCGTTGCTGTACTGATGTGTTTTGGGACATGCGTATAAATATATGTATGTTTTTATACATACATATATAATAGGTGTTTTTTTTATGAGTACTTCTAGTTTCACTAGCGCTAGCCTTGTTACGATGCAGAATCGATCTTTGGCCTCAATAGGTCTTTTGCAAAATTTATTTTAGTACGACAAATAAAAAGACGCATGCGGAGCTATATGCTGAATAAATCGTCGAAACAGACCATTAGGCCATCAATAGAAAAAATGAGTCTATACTGAATCGACGCCCAAGGTCGATTCAATCACGCGGCTGCAGGTGGCTTGGTTCTAACGACGGTGTAACGTTCTTCGTATATTTGCTCCCACGTGACTGCGAAGAGATAGCGCTACGATTGGCCCAAGGAAGAAGCACTTGTCTGGCGGAAACGACAAGCCGGTGCGGCTACCTGGAGACTACCTTGCCCTCTAGCTGCTGTTTAGGTCGAGGTCTTGTTCGCACCGTAATAGTGATATTAGCGCTGCCGAAGATTGCCCGTAGCACCGCTGGCTCAGTCCCTCTGCCGCCTTTTCGTAGCCTTGTCCAACCCATAGTGGGCTCTCCGGTTATTCTACAAAACATGAGTAAAAATGAACGTAACAGCAGGGGAATATAGTGAGATAAAGGAAGAGAAAATGAGAGATAAAAAGCGACGGAAAGACAAGAGCAAGCAAGTGCTCGCCATCTCCCATTGCCCCCTTTATAATTAAGAGAGAATTAATGTGATCCCATTTTCACTAATTGCTGCGAGTTGTGGTCGGGAATCATCATTTCTGAGAACACCCACCCCAGATTTCCGGCCACTTGCTAACTCGAGCCGCACCTATTCTGCCGACGCTGCTGCTGCTGCTGCCGAACTGTTACGTCGAGTCGTTCTTCACGCAGCAATCCTATAGAACGCCCTCCCTTCTCCCGCTCGTCTAGTCCCCCCCCCCCCCCCCCCC